>NW_015627636.1:376-886 GCF_001515625.1 Sinocyclocheilus rhinocerous
TGAGATCAGCAGAATGAAACAGAGGCTGAATTGACTCAGAATGCTTTATTTTTCTGTCTGCGCTGATTTAACACTCGATTCACTAAATGAATTCTGTACAAACACTCACAGTATCGCTGCTGAACACAGTTGATCTGGCTGTAATTCCAGTCTTTCAGGAGCTTCAGAGCTTCAATCTGCTGCTTGATCTAGAAAATCTTCATCAGCATCTCTTCTTCTGAAATGATGGTCTTTCTGGCTTTATTAGGTCTCCACGAGCACAACAGCTTTATATGACAGGAGCGACACAGCAGCCTCTGAGCCTCAGCTCGCACTCAGATATCTCTAGAAATAACATTGTTTCATTCAGAAATCTACATTAATATAGTGCTTTATATGCAATCAGAAACTAGACTTTAACATCTTATATGAGGCTCTTACTCTAAAAGCTACATTTCTAAAAGGGAATCAACATTTCTCTGACAGAATTTATGTGCATTTAAAATTTAATCTACAAAGACAAAAATAAAA
>NW_015627637.1:0-193 GCF_001515625.1 Sinocyclocheilus rhinocerous
GTTGTCACATTTCACTTCCATTTTTGAGGGTAAATAAAGAAAAACTTATACACTGTAATTACGAAACAAAGCGACATATTTGTACTAGACAAGTGTAAAATTACTGTGGATAAAAAATATATATATTCTGAACCCCATGTGGATTTACACAAACTGAGAAAGTCAAAAAGTGTTACTTTGTGCCCCGCTCTCC
>NW_015627637.1:263-519 GCF_001515625.1 Sinocyclocheilus rhinocerous
AATATAAATTCACGTCTCGCGCACTTTAATGCCCTTTGAATGTAACGTGTACGTTCCCTTGGAACTGGAATCATGGCTGAATTTCATGTGAAGTCCACTTCGCAGGGCGCTTACGGTCGAATAAGACAACGCTTGAATGCTGCCTGAACAAGAGACCTCCTTACTGCAGGGAAAGTGTTGACTGGTGTCACTATCTCGCGAATGCGTCGGGAGATCTCCACCAAATTCGGGGGATCCCTTCAGCTCGAGGAGCCCT
>NW_015627638.1:0-933 GCF_001515625.1 Sinocyclocheilus rhinocerous
TTCCTACTTTGCATGCTGTGTCAGGGAATTATATGTATAAGTTTTATGTGTCGATTATGTGATTCAATGAGATTATGTGACTCATTGGAGAGCCAATGAGCCAGGGCGACAGGGAGGATCCAGAGGGCCACAGCGGAGCAGATGGCGGAGGTGGGGATCCGGAAGGCCGCGGTGGAGCCGGAGCGACAGAGGAACGAGGTGACCAAGGCGGAGCCAGAGGCAGGCAGAAGCGGCAAAGGGGCAGAAGATGGCAGTACTGAGGTGATAGGAGGAGGCAGGTGAGGGAGGGTGGTGGGTGATTTGTGAGTGCCAGGGTTTTCAGGGATGGTGTGTGCTGCCGACATACACCAGATTGCAACTAACAACATCGGGAGCACAGCAGACAGGGGAAAGACCTCCGTGGTCGCAACAGGACAGATAGATAGTTCATAAAATGGCGGGGGAAGAATGGGCATGTCTACATATAAATCCATATCAAAGTTTATTAAATCCCCAGAATCTTGCTGCAGCTCACCCTCAGTGGTGGTGCAATGGGCGTGGCTCTTCACCAGGCCTTTGTGCTTCCTTGCTTCATCCACCGGCGCATGCTCAGTTGCCGGCTCTCGCACCTGGTCAGTCGTCATATGGCTCTGGCTCCAGGGCTATCCTCAGCTCTGTCACTCTCTTTGGCGATGGCTCGTCAGTCGCGGCGGGCTCTGGCTCTCCGTCTGTGGTGGGCTCAGGCTTTGGCACCTGGTGTCATCGTCCGCGATGTCCACAGTCAACGGCGAGCCCAGCAGGGTGATGGTGGGCTGGGCTCTGGGTCTGAAATGGGGCTGGTGTCGTCATCCGCGATGTCCACAGTCAGCGGCGATCCACAGGACACCTGCACCCACTCCACAAAGGTGGCGAAATTCCCCCGAGGACCATCTCTGGACAACCGCGCTCTGCACT
>NW_015627639.1:0-1253 GCF_001515625.1 Sinocyclocheilus rhinocerous
TTATCTGTTACTTTCACTGTGATTTCAGTCTTTTGATATGGCCTTCGTCAGTATTAAAGATATCAAGGTTATATTTTCATAGTATCTTCTTTACATTATACAGGGAACAGACATTGAAGACCGTGTGACGGCAGGAATGGATGTGGACAATTCTCATAATGCCTGATGGAGATGATGCCTTTGACTACTATGTGGTGCTGGAGGAACAGATTGTCCTGAGAGATGTCAAAGACCTCCCTCATGCTGTAGCTCTACTAGTCGGGCTGATTTTTGCACTTAATATTGATTACCCCCAAAAAATACGCTACACATTTGAGGTCATTCAAGATTTTCATTTACCTTGGAGGTGATCAGTGGTTCTGTGAAGGTGCATGGTGTGCACCTTTTTGTTGTTCATGATTTGTCTTGTGAATTTCTGGTTATTGTTTTTTTAAAAACAATGAATGTTTAATAAATTTTTTCTTCACATGGTACTTTATGCCGTACCAATGTATGTAACATTGTAAAATATCTTGTTTGATTTTAGACACTTTTATACTGTGCATACAGTATTATTGTTAATGCAGGACATTACTGTATGCTTCATACAGTATCGTTGTTCATGCAGTAATTATTCTGTATTTTATGCAGTATTATTGTTTATGCTGTACATCAGTGTATGCCTGATACAGTAGCCTACTTTATCATTGTTCATGCAGTACATTACTCTGTATTTTATGCAGTATTATTGTTTATGCAGTACATCACTGTATGCTTCATACAGTATCGTTGTTAATGAATTGAACTTGTTTTAGTGGAAAAATAAAATTAAAATGATTAAACTTAAATTGTTTATTGCACTTGATTTATAAAGTCCTGTCAACTTTATCCTCGGTTAAGACAACTTCACAATTTAAGTTCACAAAACGTAAATTATGTTTATTGCACTTGATTTATAAAGTCCTGTCAACTTTATCTTCAGTTAAGACAACTTCACAATTTAAGTTCACAAAACTTAACATTTTAAGGCAGCACGAACACTTACTTTTTTAAGTTGAAACAACCCATTTTTTTTTACAGTGTACCCACTTTTTTGGCATTTTCGCACCGCCGGAACTGGGTGCGATTTTAGTACCGGACTGCCTTTTTCGAGAACCAAATTAGCTCCTACTCCGGAGCAGGGTCTAACCAGCACAACTGGTACTAATCGTGACGTAAGTAGACATTGATTGGCCAAACGCGTACGAAAACGCCCTCACCCGCCATGATTTAAA
>NW_015627639.1:1673-1823 GCF_001515625.1 Sinocyclocheilus rhinocerous
CAAACCAGCTTAAGGTGCATTTCCGCCACCTACTGGGATGGAGTGTGAGGCCTCGATGAACGAATATATTATATACTACTAATTTTAAAAAAAATAATAATAACTAAATTATTCTAATCAAATCTGTATCTCTCAGATATTTTAGAAGAA
>NW_015627640.1:0-528 GCF_001515625.1 Sinocyclocheilus rhinocerous
ATCCATTGCTCTACATATACACACATTGTGGCTTTTTTTTTTTTTTTCTCTGTGTGTCCTAATTGATCATGTGATCTCTTTAATTATCATGTGATTCCTTAAATTAAGATGGCTTCTAGTTCTAACACTGTTAGCTTGGCATTGAAAATGGTCAACATGTGACCGAAACGTTTGCCTTGTTTTATTCAGTAAATTGCATATATTGTTCTCATCTCGCTTGTGATGCTTTAATGTTTGAATGTGCGGACTCTTTTCAAGCTCTTCATCTTTGGGTAACCTTTTTTGGTCTATGCACTTCAGTTGGATTTTTTTGAAGGCGCGGTGAGTCTCTGGCTGCTTCAAACTTAAAATCAGCAAGCTTTTATTTTGGCAGGTGGCCTGTAAGTAAGCATATGCGCTTCCGGGTTTAGCGCTGCTGATTGTAGAGCGTCAGTGAATGAAATGTCACAGTTTTGCATTGTGCTTTGGAAAACGTTAGCGGGTAGCCTAGATTTATGCTTTCAGTCTGAATAGAAAAGTACAGTTTGA
>NW_015627640.1:565-878 GCF_001515625.1 Sinocyclocheilus rhinocerous
TACAGTACAGTTTGTCGATCTAAAATGGTAATTGTGCATTAACAGCTGTCAACCATGTTGGTACGCAAACGCGTGCTCTAAACTAATTTACACAGCGCATTTCTTATTTTGGTTGCGCATGCGGACCACTTATGTGCACCCCTGTATATCGCGTATAATTATATACAACTAGCGCGTCTATTTTCCTATTTTTAAACAGGAGATTTAAATAATTAAATAATATATAGGATTATATATTATAAAATATGCTTGGAATAATAAGATATATATTTTACATAAGTATTTTAAAATACATTTTACACAATAATAAGAA
>NW_015627641.1:0-839 GCF_001515625.1 Sinocyclocheilus rhinocerous
AAACCTAAAACGTTGCTACCGTATTTTTTACCGTAAATTTTACGGTATTTTTTTTTACAGTGTAGTCAACATTTGAAGTGGATCAAAACCTTTCATCAGAGTTGTCCTAAAACCTAAAACCAAAATGCGTTCTTGTTTTAGGACAAGTCCTGCTCTCTACCTTCTTAAGTTAAAATAATTGCATTTAACATAAATTTAAACTATAATACATTTTCATTTAATTGCAATTAACATGCAATAGAGTCTAAAACATTACATTCAGTTTGCACTTAAGTATATTAATTTCAAGTATTTTCTTTAAGTAAGAACCCGTTTTAAAAGTATGGCAAAGTGTACTTCCTTTGTATATATAGGGCCAGATTGACTAAACAGGGCAAATTAGCGTTACAGCGCAATTCTATAAAAGCGCGGATGGGAGGGGAAAATAAAATACTATGGAAGTCAATGGTGCTCATCAACTGTTCAGATCCCAACATTCTTCAAAATATCTTCTTTTGTGCTCAACAGAAGAAAGAAACTCATACAGGTTTGGAACAAGTGGAGGTTGAGTAAATGATGACAGAATTTTCATTCTGAAAGTGAGCGACTCTTTAAGACATGCTTTTTTTGGTTGGGCGTTAATGGCGCAAATACCAGTAATTTGACGAGCGCAGATGTTAGTAAATTGCATTGCGTGATTCATTTTAATACTCCCCTCCCATAAATGTTGCGTCTCAAAAGAAATGCACATTCAATAAGGTCAGGCGCAAAAATAACTGTACTGTTTTAACGCCAAAAGACGGTTTGTGCTGGCACAAGCTGTTAGTAAATCTGGCCCCAAGTCTGCTAGGACTCCTAAT
>NW_015627642.1:0-507 GCF_001515625.1 Sinocyclocheilus rhinocerous
AAATTACATGATTGTATTAAACAACACTGTTAAAATACATAATGTAATATGCCTATATAATATAACCAACTTAAGTACATTATGTATTAAAACAAATACCTGCAGAGGGCGCCAACGGCCTGGTGACGTTTCACTTTACAGCATGATTAAACGATGTTTAAATCCATTTAATTTTAATATTTGGCCACATGCAGAAACTTTTATTTTGAAATCGCGATGTACAATACATGGCATATTTAGACATAGGTTGATGTATTCTCCTGTGTTAACCTGTTAGGGTATTCTCCTGTGTTAACTCTGACGAGTCCGATAATGAAACAGAAGAAATAGTTATTCAACCCGAACCTCCATCACAAGAACGACTCGAGTTTCTCAGTGATACACTACTCAGTTTGAGGAACATTATGAGATGTAATTCCTCCCTATCAGCATTAACAAGTGTATGTCCATCAACAAACCGATGTGTATATTTCTAATTTATTGCGGTGCACATGTGGTAACTGTATT
>NW_015627643.1:0-2072 GCF_001515625.1 Sinocyclocheilus rhinocerous
AGACGCCCCGATGGCGATTTTATTCCTCTCAGACTCAGGGAGAGATGGATCTATGAGATACAGAAACCACTTTTTATTTGAATATTTACAGTGTTCAATATTGGCCTAGCATGTGTGAATGTAATTACTGGAGCTTTACATATTTTTATTCAATCTTAATTTTGTTTGTCAAAATATGTCATTTATATAAGTCTTATGTGAAGGAAAATAAATGTTTCGTCTTACCCCAGTCTATGATGATGGGTTTAGTTAAGCCGGCGTGATCCACCGCGCAGGAGATCTTCTCTCCAGATTTGGGGGTGTACTCCAGATGGGAGTGAATCTGGTAGTACCAGTCTCCATTAGGCATCTCCTCAGTTGAGGTCACATCAGTCTTCACAACTGCACCGTCTCTCATCCAGGACACTTTGATCCCGTGTGGGTAGAAGCGGTAAGCACTGCACATCAACACAGCTGGATGTCTGCCACCAGCCTGCGTCACTGAACTGAGCTTAACCTTTGGTGGCACTGAATCAATAACAGTAACATCTTAAGGGCACATCCCACAATAAATATTGTGATTACATGCAAGGTGTACTATAAAATGTCATAAATACTACTGTATGTATGTGTTCGGGAGTGTATATTTAATATTTCTAAGGGCAAACAAAAATAAATAAAAAAAATCTACATTTTAAAATGTTAGTTAAGAAGTTGACTGTCATGGTGTTGTAATAAGTTTTAAAGTATTATAAAATTAGCAAACTGTCGTGTAATAGTGCCTAGTGTAAGCATTTAAAACGAGTTAATGTGTGACAGGAGAGATTAGAATCTTGTGCTGCTCACCTGTTTTATCAGCGATCGCTGACTGATAGAGTTCAGCATTATGTTTGCAGTATCTGTCCACCTCAGCTCTCTCTTGCTGCAGAATGTTGGTATCTTTGTTCCATAAGTCTGCGTTATATACTCCATGTGCAGTGTACCCCACATACTCCCCCACAGTGCTGTTGAACTGTATGTATACATCTTTATTGAAGATATAGTTATCAACGAACACCATGTCACTGAAATCACGGGAGCCGTGGATACATTTATTCCACCGAGACCAGTAGTATCCATCAGCTGAAAAGAAATGTTAAATCAGCATTACAGATATGTAAGATGATTTCATGTCAACTAGAAAAACAGAAGGACTTAAATAAATTAAGTGGTTGCTGTATTAGTGAATTGTCTTGTTTACTACTACTTCTACTAACAATAATAATTCATCATGAAGAATGTTACTGTCGATATATATCTACTCATTTTACATGACGCTTAATTGTTTTTACCTGCTCCAGTGAATGCAGACAGCATCAGTATGAGATGAAAACACAAGACCCTCGGCAGTGACATTTTCTCTCACTGTGACTGTCCCAACTGAAGAGGAGTCCTGCAATACTTTGTTCATGAGGTGAATATCTGAAACAACCAGCCAATCAGCATCTACACATACAAGTGTCAACTGCTGCTAAGCAGTATCCTGTTTTATTTTAGAGCTAAAGCTAGTTACACAATGACTGTTTTCTTCAAGCTTCTCTGCTAATTATAAAGGTTTAATTAAACCATATTTTATCTTATTTTAACTAAGTTCATAATGTATGTTTTAAAGTTGGTTGCTACAAATACTACCAATCTGACAAATCTCAACAGGAGCTTATTGAGAGCAACAATAATAATTGCCATCTCAATTATTTACATCAAAGTGTTTTGTTTTCTGCATTGTATTTATTATGTGTAAAATAAATAAAATAGGAGGAGATCACTGATTGTAACACGATCCATTTGTTTAGCATTCAGTACCTGTTCACCTTCCTGTATCTCATAGGATGCAATAGAAAAACTTAAAGTAACAAAAGAAAATGTAATTGCTATAAATCACAAACTTGTCTTTTTTTTTTTTTTTAAAGATGAATTTAACAGGCTTGTTGCCAGTACATTCTTCTTTATATGAAAGTAAGCAGCTTAGTTTTTCTCAGCTGATTTATACATTTCTATGTACTGGTTCATGCTTTTTTTTTTTTTTTTTTTAAGTTGGGGCAAAAAAAAAGACT
>NW_015627643.1:2082-7265 GCF_001515625.1 Sinocyclocheilus rhinocerous
TTTTTTTTTTTTTTTTAAGTTGAGGCAATAAAACAGACTCTTAATTTTGCTGAAAAATTGCATTTCACTGCTTAATGACAGCTACAGATGCACAAATACAATGATGAAAATTCATGTATGTCACAAAGTTTTTCACTGAGGAGTTATGTGAATATAGTGTTTTATACTGTACACCAAGTGTTCTCTTTTGACGTTTGGGACATTTAAAAAAAAAAATTTTCTGTATATTTCAATACTCTAGATTTCTGTGTCAGTACTCTTCAGTCCTACATATTTCTTCTCTTTCTACCACCTTCACTCTTCTTCTCACCTCTTCTTCTGCTTTTTCCACCTCTGCTGACTTTACCACCTTTCACTCTTCCCTCCATTTCTTCCCCTTCTCATTCTTCTTCTTTCTCCACTTTCCATTAATGTTTGCTTGCATTGGGAATTTACAGTTGACCTCCCTAAACTTAACTAAAATTTGAATTGCTGTGTTAACAGTTTAGTGCATTTCTTTCCTGTGCTGTGTGTATTTCTAACACAACAGATTTCAATTTAATGCGCAATTACGAATATGACAAATACAAAGAATGGTTTGTTGTGTTAGGAGAAACGTGATTTAGGAGAAAGGAGGATTGGTTAGGAGAAACCAATAATTTATTCTTTTTTTTTTTTTTTGGTTGGTTAAAACTAGAGATATTTCTGTGCAGTGTTTTGAGAAACTGATGTATGTATGTATGTATGTATGAATGAATGAATGAATGAATTAAGCATTTATATAGCGTTTTATTGTGTATTGTTGTACACCCAAAGCACTTTACAATCATGTGGGGGATCTCTATGTAATTTGGAATGTGATTGAAATGAATAAAATCTTACTATATCTGTTTACGTTTTTAGCTGAATGTGTTGTTTAGAGAGCATTGAACAGTTTGGAGAAAGGTATAAAATCAATTGGAAAAACAAAACTGCACAGCACCTCTTCAAACTGTTAGTGAAACCATTGGTTATTTTTCTTTATTATTTTATTAATGTCTTATTCACAAATAAAGGCCATGCCAAAACCATGAATGTTGAAGAATTCATATATTGAATAGTATGTTAGGGATTAATAGTGAGAGGATGAAGGGGAAATAGGATGATAGTCAGTTTGATCTGGGCGTCTAGTGTTAGTGGCCCGGAGAGACTCAGGGTGTGGGTATCATCTCTGTTATATGTAGGCCAAGCAATTAAGACCCCCTGATGCAATCTGGAAGGGAAGAGAAGAAGGGATGGGAAGGATGGTTGAATGGATGAGAGGGAGGTGAAGGGTGGGTTCGGGAAAACGAGACAAACAGTTCTGTAAGGAGCGGCCTAATATAAGTACATTTTTGGGAATTTAGGTGATTAGTTGAGGCCTGGCCCAAACCTTAGTTAACTAGTTAACTTACTTTATTATCACTATTATCATCACTATTTTATACACTATTTCAACAATTTCAAGAGAAACTTAGCCTTCCAGTAGCTCAAACAGAAGAGCATGGTGCCAACAATGACAGAGTCAAGGGTTTGATTCGCAGGGAAAGCAAGAACTGATAATATTTGTTCCTTGAATGCAATATGTCAACTTTTGATAAAAGCGGCTGCCAAAAGCATACATCTAGATATTGGCACCAATATTTCTGTAGGTCATTCTAAAATATCATGTTGTTTTTGATCCTCTGGTCTATTCTATTCTCGTCTGTTCCTCTGTCTTCCAACACATATAGCCATCTGTCTGCTGTTTTATGGACAGCCCCATCTAATAGGCTTTTAAGGGGAAAAGTCTTTAGAACAGTTATATAGATGACAACACAATATAAAATCACAAGTGAAATCAAAATAGAGAATCTTTATTTGGAGTGTATTTCAGAAAACGTACAAGTAGTACTTGTAAAATTGACTTCAAATTGATTAAAATGACAGGAAATTTCAAAATGTGAAAACAATTTCTACCTTATTTTCAAGCACACAGTACCACAATTTTTAAGGATGCCATAACATTTGTTGAAAAAGACTTGAATTGATCCAGCAATGAGGAAGACAATAAGAGCTCAACCAGAGAGTAACTAACAGATAAAATTATTCAAATGAAAAGTCCAAAATCACTCTGGATGAGCTGAAAATGTGATGTATTAGCAAAAAGATCATCTATCATTTAAAGCCTTTTAGACATCTGTATGTAAGTGTATATGGTGTTACATTTCAAACAAAGATGTTGCCTCATTGGTGCATTATTAGAAATATCAGGCAATATTAATGTTGTTAAAGATTATATTGAAATTGAAGTGTCTATGAATCTATTTCTATATAACATCTAAGATGTTTCCTGTCACCTCATGTGATGAGTGACAAAATGATGCTCAGAATTACTGTTTTAAATTTAATTGGAGCCAAATGAAACTGGCTGTATTTGCAGGACCTGTTACACACTATATACAATTTCTTTTCAAAGTTTGCTTCCATATCTGGGATGTCAGTTGCAGTTGTTTCCTTTAATCAGGAAGAAAGTTCCAGCAGCGACTCCCAGCAGCCCCAGAGACAGACCCACTCCACAAAACACAGCTGGACCAACACCAGGCACAGCAACGTCCACTTCTAAGATACACACAGATACAGACATTTTGTTTATGCATTTTTAATAATGTAGACTTTATTAATGTTATATCTCCACAATGTAAAGTGTTTCGTATGTATATTTTAGGCTGCTACTCTTATCTTTCACATCAATAATCAATTTTATTTGAATATATACATATTTGTATTTATTATTTAAAGAAAACAATTGGGAAAAATAAATAAAAGAAATCTGTAAGTCTATAAGTGATTCTATAAAACCACACACTCACCCCATGTTTTGGTCTGAGGTTGATCGAGAGCTACGTGGTTCACAGTGCAGCTGTAAATGTCTCCCTCATCAGGTGTGAACGGCAGACTGGAGAAGATGTTGTAAGTGCCGTCATCATTTGTGCGATACTGACTTAGACTGTCTTCTTTTAAAGCCTCATTGTTTTTAGTCCATGAGACTCTGACAGGTGGAGGAAAGAATCCACTCACATGACAGATGAGGGTGTTTTCAACATTCAGCTGCACATCCTCCTCAGCATAGATGGAAGTCTGAGGTTTGTCTGATAACACAGGCAAAGACATGGATGCTGTTATTATTTCAAGCATTTGAGATACAATTTGTTTAAACCAAATTTAGAATTAAACCATTTGTTTAAACCAAATTGTTACAGTTGTTACACACAATTGAATAAATATAATTAAAATGCATATCCTACCCATTTTCTCTTGTGGATTTTTATAAGCTTTGATAGCTACGGCTAAGTTTGCTTTGCAAACTTGCATATTAGTTAAGCCTTGCTCATAAAATCCAGGATAGCCGATGGGATCTGAAAAGTCAGGTAGAGTAGCTACTGCTACTTCTTTAATGAAGTCTGCATGGTACAATTCCTCTCCATCCAATCCAAACATATATTCTTTCTCTGTATCAGAGCATCCCATTAAATTGAAATCTTCATGCACAACTAAAACAGAAAAAAAAATTATTAGCTCAATATAACAGTACATTATCAGTCTAGACAAACTACATGAGAAATTTAAATATAGTTTGAATATGATGTATTTATACCATTGATTTTGCATGATTTTTGACAATAATTGCTCAATTTTTATTAATTAAAATTACAGAAGCATAAACTGCTCACAATTTTTGAAATGAGATTTTTCTATCTCAGCCTTGTCTGATTACAGAATATTATGATATTATTTTAAAAAATCAAATATTAATACAAAACAAATATTTTCATGGCAATGATTTAACCTTTCAGGACGTATGTTACATATCAGAATTCCTTGAATATAGTTTAAGATTATGAAAATGGTGTCTTTTAACAAATGATTAGTGATAATCCACTGACTTACCTTTGTTCTCAGAAGAAACAAGTGCAGCAAGCATGAACAAAAATACATAGAGCTCCATCTTTCTCAGAGCTAAATGGGACAAACACTACACAAACTCTTTTTTGTTTGATGATAGCAGGTCTTTACTCCGCCTCATGGCTCATGTAGCAGCCTCATAATCCTCAACCAATCAAAATCATCCCACAGTCTGATATTCTTGTATCTTGGCAAAACTTTTTTTTTCCATTTTCACATTTACACAAGTTTGTTCAATTTATGAACAACCAGCTACCACACATAGTTTACTTTATATGTATGACTTTTCAATATATAGTTGTATTTATTTTGTTTTGTATTGTTTTGTAATTTGCTTGATAGTATACATGCAAATGTACATTTTACACAAACAGTATGCAGTAATCATGGATTACTTTTGAGTACAAAAACATTGTAAAGAACCTGACGTGTGCATACTTGTGTGTGTGAGAAGAGAGATGAGACCTCAAAATAAATAAGACCTAAAAATGTCCAGGATTTGTTTGAAACAATACTAATCTGCATTGAGTTTGCATGTTCTCTGTGGGTTTTCTCTGGGTGCTCTGGTTTCCCCCACGATACAATGACTTACAGGACAGGTGAATTGGAGACTCAATATTGCCTGTAGGTGTGTGAATGAGTATGTTATGAACTGGCCATCTGTCTGAGATGCTGGGATAGGCTCCAGCATCTCCTTGACTGTACATAGGACAAGATGTTTGGAGAATAGATAAATGAGCTAACATCAACTCTAACTACAATCGTTTTTTTTTTAGGAACCTCTACACATGTTCAATCTGCAACATCATTTTAATGTAATCACCATAAATCACAGCAAGTAAAAGTATAACAATTTTACATTTACTGCAAGTTTCGCTTTTGTGATTTTAGTTTTAAGAAAGTTTTCTTGTACCTTAGCTACCACAAAACCAATATTTTTCAGCAAAACCATTGGACAACACTGTAAGCCTCTAGGAAAACCTGAAATTATGTAAAGCTGCCACAGACCTTATTCACAAAAGCACCATCTTTGATTTAGATTTTTGACATTTCTTCAGTGCGTTGTACTGGTAATGAATGTGTTTGTAGATTTTTACTGCTGATGAAACACTGCAAAAAAAAATTAAATTTCAGTAGACAAAAAACTCCAGACAACTTGAGCTGTTGAAAATGATAAATGATCTAGGAGCTTTATACAGCTTTTTACAGTGGACTCCATTAAAAACACAGTAAGTCTATCC
>NW_015627644.1:0-2025 GCF_001515625.1 Sinocyclocheilus rhinocerous
CTGATGATTTGGAATCAGCTTTTGCAATCCGCAGGGCTTCAGTGAGTAGCGCATTCTCAGATGAATGGCCACTCCTGAAGCCTGACTGGTTAGGATCCAGTTGGTTGTTCTGTGTAAGAAATAATGATACCTGGTTAAAAACAACTCGTTCTAGTGTTTTTGCTATGAAAGGAAGGAGAGAGACAGGTATGTAGCTATCTGTAAGTGAAATGTTTAATGTAGGTTTTTTGAGCAGTGGGGTTACCTGAGCATGCTTGAATGCAGTGGGGAAAGTGCCTGTGAGAAGAGTTGTGTTGATGTGTGTGAGTGGTGGTAAAAGTGTAGGGGAGATTGCTTGGAGAAGGTGTGAGGGGATTGGGTCTAGTGGGCATGTTGTAGGATGGCCTGGAGAGGAGAAGTTTGGATACTTCTGCCTCAGTGAGGGGACAGAAGGAGAAGGGGGATGTTTTAGGCGTGGATGCGGTTGGTTTGACTTTGTGTGTGTGTGTGGAGCTGAGAACTGACTACTGATTGTTCTAGTTTTGTCTGTGAAGAATGTGGTGAAATCAGGTGTTATAGAAGTGGTGGGAGGTGGTGGAGGGGGACAGTAGAGAATTGAATGTTTTGAAGAGGTTACGTGTGTCTGTAGCGCTGTTGATCTTGTTGTGAAAATATGAAGATTTGGCAGTATGGACTTGAGCAGAGAAAGATGAAAGCAATGACTGATACATACTCAGGTCAGACAGACAGGGGTTTTAAAGGATGTGTTGGCTGTTAAATTTTACCATAATTTACTCATCCTCATGTTGTCGCAAACCTGTATGACTTACTTTCTTCTGTGGAACACAAAAGATGATATTTTGAAAAATACAAAACAGGGACCATTGTGTGGACAAAAAACACTGAGACATTTCCCAAATATATCTTCTTTTAATGTTCTGCAGTAAGTCATACAGTTTTGGAACGATATGAGGGTGGTGTAAATGACGACAAAATGTTTATTTTTTGGTGAACCAAACTCTTAAAAATTTCATTTTTACCCTGTCTATTATAGCCATTACCACTTTTAGCTACATAAAAGCACAAATGCTTTGTTAATGCAATGTTTTCTGTCACGGTGCGTGCGGGGAGATGAAGCGAGGACTCAATTGCAGGTTGTGTGCTTACAGGACCTGAAATAATCTATCAAATATTTAGTGTGTTTTTATTCAACACGGTTTCTTTTGTTAATAAATGTATCTTTTATATACGCCATTATGTATATATTTTGTCACCTTTTGTAGCTCTCTAAAGAACTGCCTCTGACAATACATATGAAGCACCACTGTATGCTTGAAGCCCTTGTGTTATTTTCAACCAGTGTGTCTGTTGTTTCAGCATTCATTTCATCATTTTTCTCTGTAGCACAAAGTCACAATGAAGTGCAAATGTACTGTCAGAAGTCCATTAACTCAAGGACTTTGAACTATTATAGGTACAGTAGGGCTGCAACAACTAATCGATAAAATCAATTATGATCGATTATGAAAATCATCGACAACGATTCTCATTATCGATTAATCGGGTCTGCCCACAGTGCACGTCCAACGGAGTTTACATACTTGTCCATCTTCAGCCGGTCGCGTCAAATTAAAGCACTGAATTACTTATTGCTATGGACAAAATGCATCTAAAATAGTGGAGGAAACAGAATGAGATGCTGCAGGAGAGTTACGTGATCCAAGCTAACTTACCCAAAACATGAGAATTCTTTATGTTAAGCTTTAAGCTAATGCATTAGCGTAATGGCTTGCCCTGTCAGGCGCTTTAACAGATGCGTGTGCATCCTCAGCGCAAAAAAACTTTCAGTTAACGGTCATATCCTTATGTATAAATGTCACAAATTCACGCGAGCATTTCCATTTTTGCATAAAGGTCCGTCCTGACAGTCTGTGTTAAATTTTAATCTTTACTGAATGAGCGCCAGCGCGGCGGGCGCGTGCACGCGCGTCAGACAGACGGAAAAGAGACAATTAATAATCAGCGCAAAAACATTTATTGTGCTGA
>NW_015627645.1:0-541 GCF_001515625.1 Sinocyclocheilus rhinocerous
TACCAAAACTGCTTCATAAACCTTGGGCTTCCATAAACATCCCCCCTTATCTATCTCTTATTCATACAGACAAAATAGTTCATGAAACCACACAAGCATGAGACTGAACAACAATGAAAATGCTTAAGCAATAAAAAATATACAAGAAATATAAAATATGAAATATAGAAACATAATAAATGAATGAATAAATAAATGAATAAACAATAAAAAATACTTAAATGATATAATGATAAAAAAATAATCAAATAATAAATCATATGAATGCCTAATGATTATAAAATGATTATGTGAATAAATTATTATAAATGAATAAGAAAAAACATAAAAATAAAACACACACAATTTGCACGCGAGGATCTAAGGATCTCTCATGTAAAAATAAAACAATTTGCACACGAGGATTTAAGGATCTCTCATGTTGTTTAATGAAAAAAAATGACGTATTGTATATGCCAGGTTAGACTTGTATTGTAATTTATACTGTAATTTATATGGTAAAACTACATGTTTTAAATTACAATTGAGTTTTTACTGTAAT
>NW_015627646.1:0-2599 GCF_001515625.1 Sinocyclocheilus rhinocerous
CAAATAGTGTATTGTTGTTTGCATAAACTGTTATAGTGTTTTTGTGTGAATCAAATGTTTTCTTTGCCTGTTATTAAATGTTTTTTTTTTTTTAAATAAAACTAACAAATGTGTGTTCTATTAGTTGAGAGTGTGGTTTATTTATTGATTATCATGTTTGGTAATTGTAACATGCATGAGGGAGGATTATTATAGATATCGCGAGGGTATTTTATTAAAATAATGGTAGGGGGAAGTTTTAATAAAACGTCTGTCCTACATCAATCAGACATCTTGCAGAAGTATGAACATCTGATTAACATCGTTTAATAGACATCTTGCAGACGTATGAACATCTGATTAACATCGTTTAAAGAGCGGATCCAAGACGTTCTAAATTATTTACGTCTGGAATACATCGGCTAGGCGTCGTCTTAACAGCTGGCAGGGACCTCTCGGCGACGTATGCCAGATGAGCAAACGCCCTAAAATATTCATCTGCCAGACGCAAAAGACGACATCGCACAGACGTCTCCGCGACGTGCGTGTGCTATCTGGGGGGGGTTTGTTCTATTTTGCCGTAAGTTAGTCACATTTTGAATAACGTTACAGGGGTTTGTTCTATTCAGCCGTAAGTTAAGTGTCCTACGAAGTGGACTTCACAGGATATTCCGCCATGAATGATTCCAGTTCGAAAGAAGCGTATGTTCCATTCAAAGCGCATTAAAGTGCGCGAGACGTGACTACTAAGCAAATCTCACGATTACGATTAAATAAAATCCAACAAATTTACCAAAATTACATTTATTTTTAATAATTATAATACTTAATGTGGCAATTTTATATAGAAAAATACAACATAAAAAAACAAATTTTCAGTCTTCACTCTTATCGATTTTAGCCTAATGGTGCCACGAGTCATCCTCATGTGAAAAGAGATGGTTTTATTCTTTAACTTTTTCAAGACTTATTCTGAAGCATTTAAATATTGGTTTCAAAGTTGTTGTTTTTTTTTGATAAGGGCAAATATGTAAAAGTAGAGTGAATGCTTAGAAATATAGAAAGGGCAAATTATTGCATGTTTGGAAAAAAATTTAATGGTTGAGATGAGAATGATTATGCATGTTGTGCTGTGCTTAATCGAGTACTGCTACTACATTTCAGTAAGCATGTTAGTGAAGATGATTTGCAGAGGAGCTCAGAAGTATGTTAAGGTCCCTGAGACTGATGGGGAATTGAACTATCACCAGTTTCACCAGGAAGGTTTTAAGGCTGTTTTGGTAACATAAAGAAGTAATAGGGCATATGAGCTTAGGTGCATCATACAGTATTATATTAATTTAATTGTAAATACCATTATTAACTACGTAAAATTTTCTGACTTCATTCTTATCACAACATAGCTGCAAAAAAATTTGCCCTGCCGACTGATGTAGAGGTGGACTTACAAGGATCAGGGACTGAGGTTGATGCAGACATATTCAGTGAACTCCTCCTGCAAGGCAGTGTCACTCTCATAGCCTGTTTGGATGATGGTGTGTTCAGTTTTACTGTAATTCTATAAGTTTTGTTCTAGCAACTGTTCTAGACACATTTTTTCATAAATACATTATTTGAAGTTAAAGCAGGATTATGTAAACTGCTTAATTTGACCTCATGTGAATTTATTTTGCCCCAAAATCTAGACACATCTGATGTCTTGACGTCTTCAGAAACATGTTCATCAAATGCATCAGCACAGATTACTGACAAGCCCCCGAGAAAGAAAGCAAGGACGACAGATGACTGTACTACTACTGACAAACAAGCAGCAAAAAACGTAAGTTATGTAAATGTTATAAAAAAATTGTTACCTCTTGCCTTGTATACTGATTAGTCATTATCCATGCTTTAAGATAAAGCACAACTATGACCTCTTTACCAGGGTTCTGATCATATCACTGCACAGCACTTATAGGCTGCTGGTCTTGTTGCATAGCATTTGCTGTCAAGGACAATTTATTTCTCTCCTTAATATTTTATTATATCTATAGATATATATTGGCCGTGTTCTGAAAGTACAACCATGTGCACAAACTACATTTTGTGTGACAATAAAATTACAGTATGTTATTTCAGCAAAGAAAAAAGTTAATTGCACAAAAAGAGCCTCTTTCCTGAGCTTGAAGTACAACACATAAGAAGTGTTCAATGTGGACCCACCAAGCAGTTGCCATGCTAACAAGCAATTTTTGCTCGGGGTAGTGATCAAAAAAATAAATTGTAAAGGCAGTTTTGCAGCAAAAATTACCCCATATATAATAGTTTGGATTGTAAGAATGTACAAGGAGACTTCATTTACAAAAATTATCTTGTTAGCCAATGTTTTCTCAGTAAAGCTGTATAACTTCCTATTAATTTAATATAATGAGTCGTCACAACCACATGACCGCCTACATTACGATACGTGGAGATTCGCCAGTCATAACAATGATCATTTATCTATACAGTAAAGCCTTAATGGTACAAGTAGCAATAACAGCCTGCTAAATTCCCACAGAAAGGGTGAAAATGGTAAAAATGAACTAAAATAATTCATATACAGGTGCATCTCAACAAATTAGAATGTCGTGGAAAAGTT
>NW_015627647.1:0-943 GCF_001515625.1 Sinocyclocheilus rhinocerous
TTAATGAATCTGTGATAAACTGTTAAAACTAAAACATACAAAAACAAATTGTTGGGTTAAACTCAACTGGCACTCAACAATCAACCCAATCAACAATCAAGGTTGGTGTTTATTCTTGATCCTTCATCAATGAGACTGAAGAACAATTAAAGTTATCAGCAGTTCATCAGATTTAGTGTTTATAGTAGAAAAATACTTTGAGTTTTAAAAATTGAAGAAAAAAAGTCCAATAAATAATATGGGGGGACTTTCTATCTCCAGGGTACAAAATAGGGACTGAAACTCAAATGTTAAAATGATGTCACTGATGTTGTTGCCAATAAAAACTGTTTTAAAAAGGAAGAAATTGAATGAAAATTGTGCTGTAACAGTGTTGAGTGAATAATATTGGTCAGTTAATTAGTGTAAAATTGTTATTACTTATAATAGTTCTCACTACAGAGACATTGGATTAGTGTCTATTTTTTAAATATAGATTATTGTATCTTATTTTGTAAAAATGTAACAAAATGATAATTTGGTGTAGCTGTTGTCTGCTTTCACTTCACATTTCTCAGATTTTTTAATGATTTAATTATATTGTAACCATTTTAAACTTCAGGTCTAATGGAGAAGAAAAAACATCATGTCGAAACTAGAGGAAAAACTCACTCACAGACTGAAAGTATTTCTTTACTGAAAAGAAGAGACAAGAAAAGGTTCACCTGCACTCAGTGTGGAAAGAGTTTCACATACAAACACAATCTCAATGTTCACATGAGGATCCACACTGAAGAGAAACCATTTACATGTAATCAGTGTGAGAAGAGTTTCAGACAATCATCAACCCTTAAGAAACACATGAACATCCACACTGGAGAGAAACTGCACCAATGTGATAAATGTGGAAAAACATTTGCATGGGCTTCAAACCTGAAGAATCACCTGAAAGTTCATACGAAGG
>NW_015627648.1:0-170 GCF_001515625.1 Sinocyclocheilus rhinocerous
AAAATATATAAAACTGTTCTAGTGGTTTTTGGATATTTTAATAAATTTTTTTTACATGTTGTTCCTTTAAAGGGTTAGTTCACCCAAAAATGAAAATTAGCCCATAAATTACTCACCCTCAAGTTATCCTAGGTGTATATGACTTTCTTCTTTCAGACGAATCCAGTCGT
>NW_015627648.1:393-526 GCF_001515625.1 Sinocyclocheilus rhinocerous
AAATATCCATATTCAAAACGTAATAATCACTTTAATGTAGCTTGCACTCACTGTTGTAAACAGAAGCAGATCCGGGGGAATGATGTAAGAGGTCAGCTTTGCGCATGCGCCGCTCAGAAGTGACGAACACGGA
>NW_015627649.1:0-490 GCF_001515625.1 Sinocyclocheilus rhinocerous
GCTAAAGTAGTGTATTTATAGGCTAGATATGAACGATCATTCAAAATATATTGTATGTTTTATAAGCAGTGAATTAGGCATGTATTTGACCGAAATTCCAGAATTGTCAGCAAACTGCATGTGTAGCATGGTGAATGTTTATGATAGTCAACCAATGGGTTGCTACATTTTATTCTTTCCGACATTAAAGTAACGTTACTTCTTGAATACGAGAAGCTTGTAATCACGACTTCATGAGTGGGAAATAGGGAATTTCCGATAGCACGTGAAGGTAGCATTAATCATGGCCACGACATCGTTATTACACAGCCCTATCTTGACAGTATTAAAACATAATAACAAAACACAGTAACAGATTATGTCATCGCGATTAGCATATCACTTTAACAGTAACAGTAGAAAAATTATAAAAGGTATTTACCTTCTGCCACAGGCGCAGGAAGTTTATGGAGGATGAAACCTGCAAAAACAATAAATAAATAAATACACA
>NW_015627650.1:0-546 GCF_001515625.1 Sinocyclocheilus rhinocerous
GAGTATTTAAACAAACCATAGGAACCAAAACTGGGAAAAAGTGACCAATAACTTATTACCGTAGGAAGGAATATTTTAATATATACGTTTTCCATTGTAGAAAGCAACTACTGTCTGTCTATTCTGTGGGGACCACAGATGGGCAAATATTGCAAAGAGCACAACAAACTGGCACCATCTTGTCAAGTGAGGTAGGTTGTCCTTTAGTGGCCCCTTGGCAGAGAGACAGAGGCATGGTGGTCTGAAGGACAGTGTATTTGTTCCTGACCAGGCCAATGGAACGACACCAAGATATGGCACCAGGCTTGAAATGGATTTGCCCGCACTGCTGGAGGAGGGTGACAGCAGCAAGTCCCCTTGTTGCTTCTAGTTCCAGTGGATGCAGTTGCTGCTTGCCTTTGGTGAATGCTGGTATTCTGCCTGCACTTCCATGGTGTCATCCTCAGTGGCATTGATGATGCTGGAAGGCACTACAGTCTCACGGTCAGTGTCAGGCAATGTCTCAGTCCTTTTCCGCTTCATCTGCTGGGTATGCTCAAACCTAAG
>NW_015627651.1:0-487 GCF_001515625.1 Sinocyclocheilus rhinocerous
ATTCTTGAGTGTGGTTGGTCTTCAATGACGCACATTCAAAATCCTTGCGAGGCAAACTTCGGCGAGAGATTATTAATGGGAACGCACCATCAGCCGTCGATCAAGATCACAAATATTCTCCCTACAGTTCACAACGTGAAATCGCTGCAGGTTGACATCTTATTTCGGATTAATTCACAACTTTCATATGCGGCAGCGGGACCTCCTGTTTCTCTCCGTCACGACCGAACTTCAGCCATCTCACTTCCGATACTCTCGCGCAATCTCTGAATAAACCACGCCTACTCAATGAAAATAAATGACCAATCTGACCGCTGTACAGCCCTTTTAATATACAGAACATGAACTGAACATGGGCTTTTTTACACTTCCCTTTAACAAACAAATAGGCAAAAATGATAAAGAACAATGCTTCAATATTTTACAATTATTACCTTTAAATATATATCTCCTGTAATCATTGTTTGCTTCTATTGTGACTAAATGC
>NW_015627652.1:0-1575 GCF_001515625.1 Sinocyclocheilus rhinocerous
TCTCACGGCAGGCGCGTCATCAGCTTGAGATCGTTTTTTTGAGATTGGCATTTTTAGAGACCGCCGATCAATCATCTCAAAGCGATTATCGGCCGATAGTGATCGGTAGCCGATCAATCGGAGCACCCCTAGTTATCAGTGTATTACAAAGGTAGAAAACAGATTTCAGTACTTCAATAGGTTGGTATATTAACATTATATCAGTTAATGAAATGTAAATGTATTTGTATTAAATGTATTTAAATGTAAATTTAAGTTAACTGTAAAACCTAAAATGTTGCTACCATATTTTTTACAGTAAAATTCTGGCAACCACAGCTGCCTTTTTTTTACGTAAATTTTATGGATTTTTTACAGTGTACAATATATATATTTTTAAATTAAACAAAGTAATCTAAATATAAAAATTATAAATTTTAAATTAATACAAAATATATTTTTTGTGATGGGAAAGTGACATTTTTAATGCTTATTTTTTTTTAGTTTTAGATTGTTTCAGAGTCCCACTGATAAATGGAGTGGGGTTAGATCATCGCTAATATCAGTCCTCTATGAAGGGTGTGATCCAGAGGAGACTCCAGCTTTATATGAATGTGATACGGATCACGATCACGGATTAAAGCTGAACATTGTCTGAACATTGTCATTGTTGATGGAGGAAGGAAGGATGCTTGTATACACATGTGCGCATACACACAAACAATGCATTAGAAACAATAGTGGTGGCCTAAAGGTGCAGTTCACTGTTACGTGTACATACGCATATGCACACTCGCACACACATGCATGCACAAGGGCAGAGTTTATTCCAATATGGAACAATCAAGATAGCTTAAAGCATAATCTTCATTGTTTATTGTTTTATATCAAGGTTGAGGAGTGAATTCCCTGCCAAAACTACTCGCACACACAAATGGCGTAGTTCCCAATTTATTTTTAGTTATCTCCTTTTTCATGGCCATCTCTAAGACCTTGGCGACAGGATAATTTAAGGATGTATGATGTCATGACTGTAGCTGAACGTTAGGAATGTTAGGATAAGTGCGATACGGACATTATGTGAACAGGATTGGTCAGATTGCAACAGGATGTATATACATGTTCCCCGACATCCGCTTATTAATTTTTAATCAGCATTTGAGGGTGTGAGAGCAAAGGGCAAGTTGACAACCTAAGATGTTTCCTCTCATGTTAACTTGTCAATCGATCGCATATGCAGCAAACCTTAAATTAGCATCAGTCAATAGCTCAGGCCACGCTGATCTGAGTTTCAGACGTGTCTGCCAGCACATAGACCATCAATCTATGGTGCTGCCAAAGAGTGTGTGTTTGTGTCCTCTAATAATATCCTTCTCTGTTTCTTTTTCCAGCTGTATTTTGGGGAGATATTGCCTTGGATGAAGAGGACTTGAAAATGTTTCAGATCGATGGAACGATAGAGCTTTCACAGCAGTCACATGGGAGACAGGGACACACATCGGGTAAGGCACATCAGATATCACAGCGCTCCAGACTGCAGTTGTCGACAATCATTGAAAATTGGCCGATTTGTGAACAAATGACTCTTATAAAGTG
>NW_015627653.1:0-1312 GCF_001515625.1 Sinocyclocheilus rhinocerous
GGCCAAAAACGGACAGAATTTGCATGCCCTGCTGTAAATTTTGACTGCTTGATGAAAAACAAGCTTATGTGGATTCTACACATTTAAACAATTCAGATAAGTTATCTAGAATTATTTATGGAGCAGATAAAATACATATAATCATTTATTAATCAATTATCATTTTGACATATATTTTCTTTATTTAAAGGCTGAAATGTAAGGTTTACCTTTTTATGAAACTTTTTTAAAGCTTTATTTGAACATTTACATTAGATATTTTAACATGCTATTATACTGTTGTCAGTCAAGTTGTCATTTAAAATACGAACATCACTGGTAATGTTATTGTTTTAGTGATTATGCAAACAAAAAGTCATTTTATTTGTTGTTTGTTGATTTTTAAATATAAAACTTGGTGAAGTGATTTATGTGTTGGTACTTTTTGAACATCTCCTGCACATTTTAACAATACCGTGATAATACTGATAACCGTGATAATTTTGGTCACTATAATCGTGATAAGAAATTTTCATACCGTTACATCCCTAGTGGCCAACATGAACATGAGTGAAATCTGCATGGGGAACTGCATTGGGAATACAGATTCCTATTGAAATGACTGGAATTTGCCCACAAAATATGCAATGGTAAATGTGACCGGACCTTGAATGTCACAAAAACTGGCAATATTTGGATTAATAAATCAAAAGAAAGACTGTGCAATTAATCAAATTCAAATTGCGACATGGACTAGTGTCTGTTATTATTAAACTGCAAAAAGAAATATGATGTCTGAATTTTCTTGTTTACTGGGATAAATCTCTGTTGTGCAGCAGTTTATTTAACAAACAAACAACAAATAAATGCATTTTTAACTTGAACAAGTTTTATGAATTAATTTTATAACCATGGTTTCTGATGATGATGATGATGAATTTGTATTAAATCTTAAAACACAAACTATATAAAAATTAAAGAATTTGTGAAAAAATTAAATAGAATTTGAGGGAAAAACACTTCATAGGGCCCTATTATTGTTAAAATGTTAATGAATTATTAAATTGTTAAAGTTTTATGAATTCAATTGATTAGACATGCTTTTTACACCAATAAATCTAAACCCAGAAAAATTCAAATAATAACCACAGAATTTGGGAAAAGATGAAAAGGATTTGAAAGGGCTCTAAATACAGATGTTTTTGTGAACAACTGTGTGTTATGAATTGTGTGCGTGTAATAAAGTCGGAAACATTCATATAGAGGGAAACCAAGACCGATGTGAGAGAGACCCCAAACCCCCAGAGGAAATAAATTTCCTAGGACACACAGA
>NW_015627654.1:0-528 GCF_001515625.1 Sinocyclocheilus rhinocerous
CCTCCTCAGTGACATTCACGTTAACTAGAAAGAAATCCTGCAGGTAATTTTCAAATTTGGTGTTGAAAAACACTGACGGCAAGGGAAATACAGCCCGTGTTGTTCATCTGGTAGCAGAACAAAGGAGGTCAGATTTAAATGTAGATATGCAGAAGAACACAAAACCCTGCTCTGTACAGCGGTCTCATACCATAGCGGTTGAGATAAGACACACACGAGACAGGCCAGCGTACGGGAACGGCTTACGACATACTTCCACCAACGCTTGACCAGGTACAGGTTGCCCATATGTGTAACTGGGAAAATGTTAAACAAGATCAAGAACAAACCAAAAGACAACAAGTCAAGAATATAAGAGCTTACTCTTACTTGGCACAAGCCTCAACTTTCAGTCCCTCCCACATCTCACTATACATCTGTGGTGCAGTCAAGGTGATGTCAAACTTCGGTAAAACTAAACCAGAAAGAAAGGCTTTAAAATTAGGACCTCAGTCAGTCATCAAAACTACTCGTTGCACATCATGCATG
>NW_015627655.1:0-883 GCF_001515625.1 Sinocyclocheilus rhinocerous
CGTTGTCTGAGATAAATGTCAAACCCTGTGTTTCCTGTCTGCCCCAAGTATTTCCTTGGATATTTGAATTAAAAGACTTTTGTGAGTTTAATGCCTTGTCTCCTCGTTCCTCGCTCCGTGCCATAGGTGAACCGTGACCGAATGGTTGAACTGGATCATCAACAAGGTCAGAAGCAAAGACATCGGTTAATAGAATGGGATTAAATACATAAAGGATATTTGTGTTGTTTAACATTTAATTATTGCAGGTTCGCGTCATATTCTGAGTTGCATTATTTTTATTCGTTTTGAGGAATACTGAATCTGTGTTTTTCTTTGTTTTTTTTTGTGAGCGATGAATTAATGCATATTCATATTTATTTTAGATCTACAGTAACATCTTCTGATTTCTCTCAACATGGGGACAGGAGAGCTGTCAATCAATAAATTGGAAAAAGTATCTTGCGTTACTTATTTGAAAAAGTAACTTGGATATTCTCTTGTAAATTAAAAAGTCATGCGTTACTTTACTAGTTACTTGAAAAAAGTAATCTGATTACGTAACTCGCGTTACTTGTAATGCGTTACCCCCAACACTATATATATATATATATCTCTAACTGTACTAGCAGATAAATATTATAAATAATAATTAAGTAATTAAAAATAATAATTAAATTTAGAAATAAAATTATTTCATTAACTATATTGTGTTAATCAGTACATTTGAAGTTAATGTATTTTAAATGTACACAATTGTCGACAAACATTTAAATACACAACATATACGTTTCAGTTTAAATGACTTTAAAATATATTTTAAACTTTAAATGTTTCTGAATTTTAAATGTTGCATTCAACAGTACACTGTAATTTTTTAATTCTGAAATTGCATACGCTGCAT
>NW_015627656.1:0-197 GCF_001515625.1 Sinocyclocheilus rhinocerous
GGCACCTCAGTCGTGGTATTGAAGGTGGGAGAGAGAGCGCTGTACCATTCACTCCCCCCCCACCTACAATCCCTGCCGGACCTGAGACTCGAACCCACAACCTTTATTTGAACCCATTATTTCAAGGTATCCGCGGGTCCTTAAAAAGTCTTAAAATGTCTTAAATTCGGATTCGATGGGTCTTAAATAGTTTGTTT
>NW_015627656.1:401-950 GCF_001515625.1 Sinocyclocheilus rhinocerous
AGAACAAATGAGCGTAACAGCACACATAAACTCAGAAGAAACACACTGAGGTAAGAATTCACAATGTTTAGTTTATTCATAACATGATATAGTTAACAACATGACAAGTGAGCTATTTTGCTCAATATTCTCACAACGCAAAAAAACATTCAAAACACCTATAGAGTGCATGCATTACGTGAAGTCTAGTGCGCATGCGCATTTAGAGTGCGCTCTGCCTGATCACTGCATGATTCAGTCTATTAAAATACATTCAGAATGATCACAAATTCAAGACATGGGGGCAGAAAATGTGTATATTTATACCACATTATTCATATAGTTAATCAAGTTCACACGGAAGAGTGCCTTTTTTTCTCCAGAAATTACCATATACAAATGTGATATTGATTTTTTACAACAGTTCAATAAACTAGAAGTTTTATTAAGAGACTTACGTTTTAGACACCATATTGCCTGTTTTTGCACTATTTCGCCAACAAAAATAATTCCAAATACACAGTGCTGTTTTGCGTCTTTAAGCAACATGACAGCGTTTTGTTCCCGAAT
>NW_015627657.1:0-6231 GCF_001515625.1 Sinocyclocheilus rhinocerous
ACCGGGGTGCCGTCTGTCGAGAGCAGGGATGCCGTGTAAAAAATCTTTTTTTAATATTGCTAAATTGCTAAAATGTTCAAAAAAGCAGCTATTATATAATATCCATTTCTGATGTTGCCAATAATTAGAGATGCACTGAAATTCCGGCTGGCAAAAATTTGTTTACCGCTCAGGATTCACGTTCACGTGGTGTGACGCTCTGCATGTTATCCCGCTCTATGCGTGTGTGTGCTCCGCTCAGTCGCTCACGGCCCATGTGAGTGCTACACTCATATACCGTTCATGCTCATCGGAACAGCAAAGTCCACTCAAAAATCGAGCTGACAGGAAACATCTATGTAGTACAGTATTGTTTCTGAAAGACAGCGGAGATCAGGACAACTAGATGAGCCCCAGATACAGATCCCCTGTAATGACCTTGTCTCAGACGACCACCGGGACAAGACCACAGGAACCAGATGATTCCTCGGCACATTGTGCCTTTGCTAGCCTGAAATTGAACTGCTGGTTTGTCTGGTCAGAGGAGAACTGGCCCCCCGACTGAGCTTGGTTTCTCCCAAGGTTTTTTCTCCATTCTGTCACCGATGGAGTTTTGGTTCCTTGCCGCTGTCGCCTCTGGCTTGCTTAGTTGGGGACACTTCATTTCCAGCGATATCGTTGACTTGATTGCACAGATACTATTTCAACTGAACTGAGCTGGATGATGACATCACTGAATTCAATGATAAACTGCCTTTACCTGAAAATTGAGTGTTTACTTTTGTCATTTTGCATTATTGACACACTATTTTCCTATTTAATGCTGTACAGTTGCTTTGACACAATCTGTATTGTTAAAAGCACTTTATAAATAAAGGTGACTTGACTTGACTTGACAATCTCAACACTCTCAAGCCCGGCAGGCCTCCCTCTGTCCACTGCACTTCCTGTGATGGTGGTCGCCATTTTGAGTGTGTGGGCTGCACACTGTGTCCCAGAGGCATCTGGTTAAGGCTAGAAGGGATAAGTATGGGGCTACTGGGCATGCGCACATCAATACAGAGTAATTTTTGTGACACTCTACAACAATAATTACAATTTTTTCATTATTGTAAGGGGTAGGTTTAGGGTTGAGGTAGGTGTAGACGTTAATAAAACACAATCTAATAGGTAGAAAATTAATTTCATTGTTCATTTCCGATCGGAGCAGTATCCCTTCTAGCCACAACCATGAGTCTGTCCCAGAGGCCTCTCCTGTCCATGAGTCTGTCCCAGAGGCCTCTCCTGTCCATGAGTCTGCCCCAGAGGCCTCTCTTGTCCATGAGTCTGATCCTGAGGCCTCTCTTGTTCATGCGTCCGCTGCAGAACCTCCAGAGGTGGCGGCTTCTGCTGCAGAACCTCCCAAGGCGGCAGTGCTCACTTCTGAACCCACAGTCTGCCTTGTCACGGCCAAGGATGCAGTCCATGAACTCTCTGCCTGTCCTGTCACGGCCAAGGAGGCTGTCCATGAACTCTCTACCTGTCCGATAACTGCCATAGAGGCCGTATCTGAGCAACTGTCTGCCTGTCCTGTTACGGCTGCTGAGGTCGTTGTTAAGCTGTCTGAGCTAATCTGTCTTGCCTGATCTGCCATGGTGGCTCCCTGCAACATCGGCTCCACTGAAGTGGTCATCTGCTCCACCGTGGGGATCTTCGGTCCGCTCTGCTGTGGTGGTCTTCAGTCCCACCGGCTCCACCCTGGTGGTCCTCTGCTCCGCCCTTGTTTCCTGCTCTGCCGGCTATGCCCTGGTTTCCTGCTCCGCCGGCTCTGACCTGGTGGTCTTCTGCTCCGCTCTGGCTTCCTGCTCTGTCGGCTCTGACCTGGTCTTCTTCTGCTCCACCTTGGCTCTCTGTCGGCTCTGACCTGGTGTTCTTCTGCTCCACCTTGGCTCCCTGATCCGCCGGCTCAGCATCATGGTCCAGGTCCTCCACTGCTCCACGGTCCAGGTTTTCCACTGCTCCACGGTCTACCCCTGCTCCATGGTCCAGACCTGCTTTTGCTCCACGGCCCAGGTCCACCATGGCTCCACTGCCCAGGTCTGCCATTGCTCCATGGTCCAGGTCCACCGCTGCACCACGGCCCTCTGCTCCACGGTCCAGGTCCACCACTGCTCCACGATCCTGTGTTCAATAAATGCTGCACTTGGGTTCTTAAACTTTCCTTCAGTGGAATATGCTCCACCATGGGGATCTTCGGTCCCGTCCGCTCTGCTGTGGTGGTCTTCAGTCCCACTTGCTCCACCCTGGTGGTCCTCTGCCCCGCCCTTGTTTCCTGCTCTGCCGGCTATGCCCTGGTTTCCTGCTCCGCCGGCTCTGACCTGGTGGTCTTCTGCTCCGCTCTGGCTTCCTGCTCTGTCGGTTCTGACCTGGTGTTCTTCTGCTCTGCCCTGGCTTCCTGCTCTGTCGGCTCTAACCTGGTGGTCTTCTGCTCCACCTTGGCTCCCTGATCCGCCGGCTCAACATCATGGTCCAGGTCCTCCACGGTCCAGGTCCTCCACTGCTCCACGGTCTACCCCTCCTCCATGGTCCAGACCTGCTTTTGCTCCACGGCCCAGGTCCACCATGGCTCCACTGCCCAGGTCTGCCATTGCTCCATGGTCCAGGTCCACCGCTGCACCACGGCCTGGTCCAGGTCCACCACGGCCCTCTGCTCCACGGTCCAGGTCCACCACTGCTCCACGATCCTGTGTTCAATAAATGCTGCACTTGGGTTCTTAAACTTTCCTTCAGTGGAATAATCATTACAGTTTGGTTTTAAAATGTATTATCTGTATAAAATTAATAGAATATTTACCTGTGGAATCGTTCACAAACAGCACATGCAGATGTTCAATTAAAGATCTTAACCGATGGTAAACAATAGGATACATTTGCAGAACTGGCAGTAACAGACAGACTCCAGACACACACTTCATATCTGCAATTCAGCTAATGTTAGAGAAATGTTAGTTATGACTGAGTTAAAATGATTAATTAAAAAAAATTCCTTCACATTTGATTAAGTCTTTGAACTGAATTGACTCAAAAGTGTGATTCATTCGTGAATGGGGCATCGCTTATTCCCCAGAAAAAAAAGAGAGAGCGCGCTTGGAATAAACTAAACATTTCTTAATGTATTGAGAGGAACGTCACCCAGCATAAGTGAAAGTATAGATTATTCAGTAGAAATGTACTTGAGTTAAAGTAAAAGTACCAACCTTTAAATCTACTCTTAAAAGGACAAATTTTTCAAGTAAATGTAACAGAGTAAATGTACTTTGTTACTACCCACCTCTGCCTATAGTTTATAGTATTAGCTGAGGTAGATTAGCTCAGGAAAATTTTAATTATAATTGAATTCATTTAAAGACAGAGCAACAATTTGTTCAGTAAACCACTGTTTAATAAAAAGTAAAAAAAAGCTATTTAATGTACCAAAACCATGACGTCAAAACCGAGGTAAGTACCGAACTGTCATGTCTGTGTACCGTTATACCCCTAATTGTTAGTGTTGAACATACTTGAGTTTGTCCAGTCTGTAGTTTGGATCAGAGAGCAGCTTGACTAATGATTGTCCTGGGTGATTGTAGCTCAGATCCAGCTCTCTCAGGTGTGAGGGGTTTGAACTCAGAGCTGAAGCCAGATAATAACAGCCCTCCTCTGTCACTATACAGCAAGATAATCTACAAACACACACAGAAATAGTCAAGATCATATTATCTATGACATTAAAACATAATAAAGCATAAAACATAAAACGTGATAAAAAAAAATACAAGTATTCAAGGTTTTAGGTTTTAGGACAACATTGATGAAAGGTTTTGATACACTTCAAATGTTGACTAGTGTAGTATGAATATGGTAGTATGAATGAAATTCACACGTACTTCTGCCATGTTGTTACGTCATGTTGTGACCTATAGCGTCAGTTGCGCCACTTGCAGACACAGTGATTGTCTTGTCAATTCTATGACAGTCTCATTGGGTGTTTTCAGTTCTGGTTCTGTGTGTTTTGTTGAATTTAATCACGGTTTCTTTGTTTAATTAGGTTATTTCTTTAATGAAAAACATGAAAAGCCAAATTTATTAAAATTGTGAATAGATTATATACAAAGAAAACAAGCAAAAATCTCTCCCTTTACTATTGCTGAAGCTGTCAATCAGTTCAGTTCAGAGCAAGCTGACTGAGTTCTGGGGCTGATTGCACCAGCTGGACATACACCCGGTTGTAAGACTAGGCTGGACGTAAAATGTGCTTGGAGTCGTGCATATAATTAATACCCATTGTACCATCTAGGTGTAGTGCTGCGTCTGAAACCAAATCTTACGCCTAGTCAAAGGTAGGTGTAAAGTGAAAAGTCATGATTTGCTCGGCCATTATTAATTTTTAGGATTCATGTCTGTTCATGAATTATTACTGCAGACATGAATTGTAATGTTTATGGTCTTTTCAGGCAGGATAAGCGATATCTATCGTGAAGCTCGGCATAGGCTATAACACACTGCCAACAGTAATTGACCTAACACAAAATATATTTCTGTACGTAATTATGCAGTAAAATATTACATATGATCTGGGATTATTAGAAGAAACTGTACCATTCGTCATCTTGCTTGGAGGGGCAGTATAAATGCTTGGAAACATTTAATGTCTTTATGTCCATTCAATATTTGTAGAGCACCTACCATCCCCAATAATCACTGTAAATTTTGTACTTTGTTACTTTTAATCAGAAATAATGTATCAGCTTTCAAATTCTGTCAATTTTATCACAAAATACAAACTATAAATGTGGTTTTGATGGTCTTAAATGTGGTGTTCGTTGTTGCATCTCAGTTCAAGCGCCACGTGAACCAATCATCTGTTCCTCTTTGCTACTAGTTATAGCAAAAATAAAGATGAATGAACATCAGAAAAGTGTTGAAAGAAACAGAACGACTTACTGAAATGTATGATGTCTCATGTAATCACTCAATCTGTTTTTAAGCCACAGAAAAACGTCAATAAAACGTGAACAATGCCACACAAAGTCACGTTTACCTCAGGAAAGACATACATTGTACATTAACTATAGTCAGCTAGAAAAAAATAACACTAGAGAGAAGCGTTGTATTACATTTTACTTAACCTGTCACATTCATTTTTAATGTTTGTTTGAAGAAATCTGTCATGAGAATATGCAGGGAGACTTCAGATATAAAAACGCGGACATGTTAGGAAATGTTTACTCAATGAAATCAATGGCACGGTGGTCGTCTACGCTGGGCATAGTTGTGCCTGATCATAGTTTTAGTTGGTGCAACAGGTGTGAATATTTATTATAAAGCTGGATGTTGCAAAGCCCAGCATAGGGTTTACACCCAACTTTTTTATGTCTAGCTGGTGCAACCAGCCCCTGGACTCTTACTAAAACTTCTGTGATAATAAATTAATATATCTAACGGCACAACAAATCTCATAATTACATTGTGTCTACATAGTGTCTTACTTGTTATAATGAGAGCTTTAGCGACTTCACCAAATTGAGCCAATTTATTCTGCATGGGTGACTAATTTAAATGCTTCTGATGGACCATGGCATTCATGTGCTAAATAGACAAATCTGTGAATGGTTACAATGCTCAATGCTGCAAAAACATGTTTAAAAAGAAAATTTGATGCAGTGAGAGTACATCTAATTAGGACATTATGCAATTAAAACTTTTCAGATTAATCACATCAGCTATAATAATAACACTAATAATTTCATAATATTATAATATTATTTTGATTAATTTTCTAGCCCTACTATATATTTATAATTAGATAAAAAAAAGTTTGTCAAGACAAACTTTGAAGTTGGCTTGAGAAAGCCAGACAAGAAAGTTTGAAAAATGTTTTAAAAGCTTCAAGTTGAAGGTTTGAAGTTTGAAGTTTAAAGGTGCAGTGTATAATATTTAGGAGGATCAATTAACAGAAATGCAATATAATCGAGCGCAGCGATAGTTCAGTCAGGCCACGTAGGCATAGTGCTGCAGTCAGCTGATGCGGTCAGCTGACAAATCGCTCCAACCACTACCATTCTTCTATTACAGTGGTTCTCAAACCTCTCCATGAAGTACCCCCAGCACTGCATATTTTGTATGTCTCCCTATATCTGACGCACCCACTTCAGATCTTGCAGTCTCCACTAATGAGCTGATGAGTTGAATCAGGTGTGATAGATGAGGGAGACATACAAAATGTGCAGGGCT
>NW_015627657.1:6407-9829 GCF_001515625.1 Sinocyclocheilus rhinocerous
GCCTTTTGTGTACATAGAAAAAGTCTTAGATCTTTGAGTTCAGCTCATGAAAAATGGGGGCAAAAACAAAAGTGTTGCGTTTATAATTTTGTTTAGTATATATATATATACGTGGCATTACAGCTCAGTAAGTATGCTCAAACTGCTCACAACGATGCTCCAACTGCTCGCGTTTGCTTGCTCAGGACAGCAGAAAACTAGACGGCAAATTCAGTCTCTACAGGAAGCGTTCGTTCAATCAGGAACCTTGCAACGGGATTTGTTCCCACACAGTTTATCACCAGATTCAAGTTTGTGAACTTGAACACAAATTCGCTGCGTGACTCGCAACGATATATTATTGACACAGACTCTTTTGCCACAACTATCACTGAAGTTATGCTAACATGACTGCATTAACAACGGTTTACACGAGATCTGCTTTCCCTGCTGGAAGAAGATATCAAGAAAGAGATCGAGCATCCACGCCAGAACTGTCCATTTCACCCTTTATTCATCTCTGGATGTCTTCTCGAAGCTAAGCTAAGTTTTTCTTTCATTCTCATTGCCTAATGCTTATTGGCAAACATGCTATCTGCAAATATTGCTCGTTAAGGCTAATTTTCAGTAAATTGTTTGTCGCAAGGTATGCTGTTGCTATTGGTTATGGGCTTTTGGTTGTATTTCGACACTCTGGTACCCAGTTAAACTTACCACAGCTGAGGCTCATTTTTAAGCTGTTGTTTAAGGCTATCCAATATAAATCAGGCTTGATGCTTTAGACTCATCTAGTATTGGAGTGCTGTTCTTTAAACTTATCCGATTATTATTTCCAACACGCTGAGTTTAGGTCAGCGTCATGCTGCTTAAAGCTGTAGCGTGTTGGTAACGTGCTTGATTTGAGGAAAAAAAGAAAAGATTTTACATTAAAGGGGTCATATGATGCTATTTCATTTTTTCCTTTCTCTTTAGAGTGTTACAAGCTCTTGGTGCATAAAGAAGATCTGAAAAGTTGCAAAGACTAAAGTCTCAAATCCAAAGAGATATTCTTTATAAAAGTTAAGAGTTAGCCACACCTACCTAAAACGGCTCGTTCGAACACGCCCCCACATATCTACCTCACTATGTGGGAAGATTTGCATAACGCCGCCCAAATGTTCACGCAAAGAAAGAAGGCGTAACTTTTATTCTCACTGTAGTATTGTTGCCGCTGCAGCCATGTCGTGAAGACGCTGTGTGCTTCATTGTGAAAGCAAAGCTACTTTGTTTGGTCTTCCAAAAGAAGACGATATCCGCTTCGTCATGCCTAGAGCTGATCCATGCTGGTCGCCGAGGAAATACATCAACTTAGTGCTGTGGATCGCCGGATCGGCCCTCACCGTTTTCAACGCTCCTTCGCCGGGACCGCCGTTCTCAACCCCGCCGCCTCAGCTCACTCTTGCCCGGCTTCAGCTCAGGCTAAGCCGGGGCTTTCGCTCACGCTAGGCCACTGTGTTTTTCGTTGTGAAAGCGAAACTACTTTGTTTGGTCTTCCAAAAGAGGACGATATCCGCTTCGTCATACCTAGAGCTGATCTGTGCTGGTCGCTGAGGGAATACATCAACTTAGTGCTGTGGATCGCCGGCACATTTTATGGAGGACTGTTTACTGATCCTGGGAGAGTAACGTTAGACTAAAATGCCGGCAGTTCTGACTCACGTAAGTACGTTTTCATTTAAAGGATTTGCCACTGATGATTCAAACGCGAGTTTTGGGCAGTGTGGAGTAGCACTTGTTGTTTGTCATTTCTCTGATCACAAATGCAGACAGGGTTTTATGTTTACGCGGCGCAACGCAACGCGTAAAAAGACAGTATAAGTCATTATAATCAGTAATTATGTCCCCACTGGATGCAACAAATGCCTCGTTTGTAATGGGTTTTAATGTTTATGTCTCGTCGCTCCGGCCGGACACGGCATCAACACAGTATGGTGAGGGGCGTAACATTTCCGTCTCACGCTTGAGGTATTCGGCCAATCACAACGCACTGAATAGCTGGCCAATCACAGCACACCTCGCTTTTTCAGACCGATGAGCTTTGTAAAAATCGACGCGTTTCAAAAAGGCGGGGCATAGAGGAGAAACAATAATGTACAGTATGTGGAAAATAATGTTTTTTTTTAACTTTAAACCGCATAAACACATTTCATTACACCAAATACACCAAATAATGTTCTTTTTAGCAGCATCATATGACCCCTTTAAATACAGTGCAATCAGTTTGGATGCAGCACGGTGCTCATTCAGTAAATGCACAGAAAACAGATGTGTTTGAGTCTAAATTTAAAATGTGGCTAACGTTTTAGCTAATTTATTCTTTCTGGAAGCCCTTTGTGTTTCTAGCTGACTTGATCATAATGGTCTGAGTGGTCGGCTTGGTTTACATTCTGTGAGCATATCTGCAATGTATTATTTAGGTCCTAGTCATTGTGTGATTTATAAACTAGTAACAGAACTTTAAAATCAATCCAAATGTAACTGGAAGCAGTGTATGTACCTGGGGACTGGTGTGATATGCTCAGATTTTCTGGTCTAGTCAGAATCCTGGCAGCAGCATTCTGGAGGAGCTGCAGCTGTCTAATGGTCTTCTTGGGAAGGCCGGTGAGAAGACCATTACAATAATCCACCTTGCTCGCGAGAAAGGCATGAACAAGATTCTCTAAGTCTTGACTGGAAACAAATACCTAATTCTTGCAATGTTTTGAGATGACAATGTGCTTATTTAGTTACTGCTTTGACATGACTACTGAAAGGTCTAAAACCAGAATCACACCAAGATTCCTGACTTGATTTTTAGCGTTTGACCCCTAGAGTTAAGGTATGCATTCACCTTGAGAACTTCATCTTTGTTTCAAGTGCAATGCCAGTTTCTCCTTGTTTAACTGAAGAAAGTTTTGGCAAATCCAACTGTTAAATTCATCAATGCATTAGCAGAGTGAGTCTATGGGGCTGTAATAATTTTATGATAAGTCTAGGAAAACCTGGGTTATCATCTGCATAGTTGTGATAAGCAATTTGCTTCTTTTTCATTATTTGTCTCATACAGGCCAAATAAGATTGGCGCAAGAATTAAGCCTTGTGGGACTCCGCATGTCATGGACGTCCACTTAGACTTATGCTCTCCTATACTCACATAATAATCTCTCCCTTCTAGGTATGACCTGAACCATTCGAGGACCATCCCAGAAGCCCGACCCAGTTATCCAGTCTCTCTAGAAGAATGTTATGATTGACAGTGTCAAATGCAGCAATGAGATTGTTATGGTTATGATCTGTTTTGGTTTAGTTTTCTGTGTCTCCTTTCTCCTGCCTTGTTTGTTTCCATGGTTTTTGATTAATTAGCTCCACACCTGTTTCTGAGAAGAAACGATTACGTTCCCAGTATTTAAAACCTGTGTGTTCCA
>NW_015627657.1:10630-11451 GCF_001515625.1 Sinocyclocheilus rhinocerous
CCGCTGGGGCCTATCAGTCCCTCAGCTCACCCTCAGTCAGCGCCATCGGGGCGCTCTGAATCGCCTAGGGACCTCCAGTCTCCAGCTCCGCCTTGGTGTGAGGATTCCCTGCCTCCGCCTCCAGCCTCCGAGCCCTGGACTCCACCTTGGTCCTTCGACCCATCGGCTCCGCCTTGGCTCCAAGCTCCCTCGTTTCCTCTGTGACCCGTCTTCCCACCAGCTCCATTTCTGTTTCTCCCTGATTACGTTCCCAGTATTTAAAACCTGTGTGTTCTCCATTATTCCTTTGTCTGCTATTGAGTTTAATCCCCTATGTGCTACGTGAGTGTCTGTCTACCCTGTATTTCCCCGAAGCGAAGATTAAAAGACTATTTTGAGTTTAAACCTGTGTCTCCTCATCTTCACGTTCCACCTCCATAGCCATTACGTAACAGAGATCTGGTAGTACCAGCACTGATATTTTGCCAGAATCAGTATTTAAGTGAATATAATTTATTATCTTATGAGCGCTGTCCATGTGCTGTTATGTGGTCAGAACCAGATTGAAATTGTCCAGGTATTAGCAATCAGCTTATAGTAGTTCATCTGATTGAAAACTCCCTTTTCAACAATTTTGCCTGTAAAAGAAAGATCTGATATCGGTCATAGTTGCTCATATGGTGTTATCAAGATTGCTCTTTTCAGGAGGGGCTTAACAAATGCAGTTTCCAGGGAGTTTGGAAAAGTCCCAGAAAGAAGTGAGGCATTTGCCATTTCTAAGAGATCTGTGTCAAGGTAGTGGGTTGACGATTTAAGGTGCTGTACTATTTCTTCCAAATTTT
>NW_015627657.1:12470-19039 GCF_001515625.1 Sinocyclocheilus rhinocerous
AGGTAGTGGGTTGACGATTTAAGGTGCTGTACTATTTCTTCCAAATTTTTGCTATCAATTGTTTAAAAAAAAAATAGACATAGTAACTTCTTTTTGAAACTGTGGGAGAATCGGTCTGACCTCTGCATAACTGAGGATGTGCTAATCGCCTTCTGATATTATTGATCTTCTCAGAAGGAAGCAAACCCATTGCATTTGCTGTTGAAAAACATTTAACTGGGAATCTGACTAAGGGGGTTCGTTAGTCTCAATGGTAGCAAGTGTTTAATTTACTGTTTATAAGTCGAGAAGACGTTCTGTCTAGCTGTGCCAAGTTCCACCTTGGAAGCATGAAGGCTGTTCCTTAAAGAAAACACCCCTTCGCAGCTGCTCTTCTCTGCTAAGGGCATGCTGCCCCAGTCTATGCTATTTCAGAAGGTTATCGCTTAAGCTATTAGGGTATTGGGATTTTTTCTTGTAAGGCTTATCTAGTGTCAGTAACCTTTTAATAGGTATGCTCATTGCTTGAGGCTATTGGTCGTTACTGCAATGTGCTGGTACCCGGTTAAACTTTCAAAAGCAAGACGCTCAAAGTGTTGTTCAAGGCCTTCTGGTTGTTCTACATTTACATTTACATTTAGACATTTAGCAGATGTTGGTTGTTCTCAAATGCTTGCTGCTTATGGCTCATCTGGTTATTGGAAATGCTACTTCTTCAAGCTTCTCTGACTGTTGCATATGCTGTGCTTAAGCAAGTAACATACTTGTTGCCTAAAGCTATCTAGTGTATCGGTAAGGGACTTGTCAACCCTCACGTGGGTTGTCAGATTGAGGACAAGTTACACAACGAGCGCAAATGTCAATAGGAGGCGACAACCTGTAACTGATGAGTTTATTTGAGTTATATGATGTGGTTATTGAGCTGTTAAAGGGATGCTGAAGCTTTAAGGTCAGGTAGAATCTGAGATCTCTGACCCAGTAATTTGCTTGCTTCTATGGCTGCAGTACGCTGTGTTTGCTGCAAGCTGGCAACCTAGGTTGCCAAATTCTAGCGAGAACCCCCATAAGGAACCATAACCAAAGATAACTTGTGTTTCAATAAACTCAACATATCTTGCCAAAGTGGTCCTGCCTGAAATCTAGTGCAGCGATAGTTCAGTCAGGCAATGTAGGCATAGTGCTGCGGTCAGCTGACAAATCGCTACAACCACTACCCTTCTTCTATTAGACTGGGGATATATATACGTGGCATTACAGCTCGGTAAGTATGCTCAAACTGCTCGCAACCCGCCGTCCCTCCCTCCCATCTATAAGTTTCAAGGATATTATTGTGCACCTTTTGGCTGTTTTTTACCATCTTTTTGTTTCAGATTACCAAGGCTTTTAAGTCCTAGTTGTCATGGACCTCACTGCCGAGTGACATTCCTTCTTCATAGCAAGCTATAGTGTAGTCGTTCCAGGATTCACTGCCATGTCTACATGTTACCACTGTTTCATTTAAGACATTACTTATGTGCTTTATCATCTGTATTTCACTCAAGCTGATGGTTCCGGGGGGTTAATGCTAAAGCTCTCATATGTGCAAATAATTATGGAGCGATAACCCCCATAAGGAACCATACCGCCAAAGATAACTTGTGTTTCAATAAAGTCAACATAACTTGCCAAAGTGGTCCTGCCTGAAATATATATAACTATGTTTTCAGAGGTGTATAAAGACCTTACATAATGAACTGTTATATTTTTATTACCTTAAAATGAGCAATTTATATCTACATACACCGCGGGTCCCCTTACATGAAAGTTGCCACCATGTTTGTACAGTAGCCCTAAATGGACAAACAGAGCGCATTTCGTCACTATGTTGTTCTTGCGAATAAAACACTGACACAATGAACAAGTAACAATAATATTCGCAATAACATCGGTTTATTGAATAATTAAGTAAATATAATTCCTTAATTTACCTTTGTAAAGAAACTTCATTGCTGGCTACTCTCTGCTGTCTCAGACGACGGCATCTTAGTCCTGTATCAGCCACCATGGCTTCTCTAAAGTGAGGGGTGAGCGGTGGATTCGCAATTCGCAACCTTACTGCTAGATGCCGCTGAAATTTACACACTGCACCTTTAAAGTACTTTGAATGTTTTGAAGGCAATACAGTCTATTAGAAAATCAGATAGGTGGATGTTTCTATACAATTGCTAAGGTTGTCTGGGTGGTTGCTAGCGTACTCCGGGTGGTTGCTAGGGTGTTGGTTGCTATGCAGTTGCTAGGGTACCCGGGGTTGTAGCTAGGGTATTTCTATGCAGTTGCTAGGGTACTCAGGGTGGTTGATAGGTTGATTTGGATGGTTGCTAGAGTGTTTCTATGTTTCTGGTAAGTATTGCTAGCATGTTTCAGATAGATACTATATTAGTATATACAGTCAAACCAAAAATTATTCAGACATCAGATATAATTTTTGATATTTTTTTACTAGTGGGTGCAGGACACTATAGTTCATTTATGTAAGTGGGGATAGCAAAATAAAGTAAACTGTGACATATTATACCCAAAACATCTTCATACAGTGAAAATACCAGTAAAATTTATAAAAAAAATTGGGACCAAAAATTTGATTTGACACTTTGACCTGACCATGTTTTGTTACATACCTTTCTATCAAAGTTATCTGACATTATCAAGATGAATTTGTTTTAATATTAGGTAGAATGGAAGCTAAAATGAGTCTACATGGCTTAGAAATATTAATGCCAATTCACATTGCACAGACAAACGCAAACACGTTTGTTGTGTTTTGTTGGATCAGTGTCTTATCCCTGACGGCGTCTGTTGCCATTGGTCTGAGTTTGTTTTCTCCTGACTTAACATGTTCCGTCAGTGTTTCTCAGTGTCTGTTGGGGCAGTGTGAACATGAGTTATTGTTCATAAAATTCAATTTTATTTGGGTGGGGGTTTGAGGGGGGAAGGTTAGGACGATTCCAAGGGCCCGACGAGGGAGAGGGGGAATGGAACGCGATTTTTACAATGTCTGATGTGTTTACATTTTGCGTGGCATGAGAACGTGAAAAAGCTACGCTAAATCTGATCTTGACCAGTCAGACTGAAACGGATTTCAAGGAATGCGATTTGAATAGGATTCCAAACCACATATGAATGTAGCTCGAATTTGCAAAAATAGAATTTTATGTAGTTCATTGTCGTTCAGACTATCTAAATATGATCGGATTTAAATTGGATTTGCACAAAAATTGGATTTGGGCTGACAATCTGAATGAGGTTTTAGAGTCAGAGAGAGTCAAGTAACACCGTGTCTACACCAGGCATGACAATTGTCGTGTCGCACCGTAACAGCTTGAGACTGTCTACACTGGACGCGACAAAGCGACCTTTGCAAAACATTTGATCTTTGTTTCAGTATGTCATAAATAGAACGAGACATCAGTTTACTGTTGGGGATTTGTTGTGTTGTGCAGTGCGGATCCAGTGTAGACAGCATCACTGATTATAATAGGTTCTATTTTATGTTACCGGACTACATTTCCCATCATCCATTGCATTGATTACACACACAGCTGCAACCAATCAAACACACTTTATAAGCCATGGACTTCCTCTTTCAAATCGCAGAGTATTGTTTAGCTTTTATCACTGTTTTAGCTGATAGCTACTTTACGGAGCCTGCCCTAGTTTACATAGTCTAGTCATAGTCTTGCCTTGTCTGTTTTCCCGTGTTCAGATTCTTGCCTGTGTATTTCGGATTACCCTCTCGTCTTGCCCTGATCGGACTCTGTTTACCCCTGCCTGGACTATTGCTGTGTACCTGGATTATCTCTCTTTGCCTTGCCCTGTTGGATATTGTTCACCGGAGATTGATCACATCTGTCCTTGGATTACTCTTTGTCTTGCCTACGCTATATCTGTTGTTGTTGTCGACCCATGCCTGTTTTTGACCACGTCTTTAATAAATAAGCTTTGCATATGGATCCGCATGTCTCTCGTGTCGTTCGCCCCGTAACAGTGGGTGAAGCTCACTTTAAGTGAAGTATGTGCATCGTCATGGCAGTGGTTCGTGGCTAGGTAAGATTATGTCAGAGTTTGCTGTCATTTGATGGAAAATCATATCACACTGCTCACATATTCCATGACCCAACAAACGCCGATTGAACGGGTGAAAACAAACTAACCAATGCCAACAGAGGTAACACACAAATCCAACAACTCCAACGGACTTGTTTGTTGGTGTTTGCTGGCATTTGTCCATGCGCTGTGAATTGGCCTTATGGGATTTTCCCCAGATTTAATCATTTTTAAGAAAACTGTAAGTCTGATCGGCTAGAAAAGATATAGCACACTAAGTCAGAACAGTCTGAACATCTGGGCTGACTTTGGTGGATGTAGCTGTAAAGTTCTAGCAGGAGTTAGTGTCAGAAAGTTTAGTCTCAGAAGAATAAAAACTATAAGTTTAAATAGCATTTCAGTAAGTTGGCTTTCCCAAGCCAACTTAATAAAACAAGGCCTTGAAGGCCTGTTTTTATAAAACAATTACTACATAATTTTATGGACACATTGTCTCTGAAATGTAATGTAATTATGTTATTAATGGAATTCATTAAGTGGCATTCTTAAAGTTGGTTTGAAAGGTCTAGTCCCCTGACATCACAAAATGTTATAAATGTTATTATGAAAGAAAAAAATACTTTTATCTGCTATAGAATATGGTGAACAGGAAAAAGTGATATGGTGAACAGGATAAAGCTGTTACTATATCATTGACTAATCAGCATCCATGACCTAAACTTTCCAATTTATATGTTTTTCTTACTTCAGTATGTTGAGTTGGCAGTGAGAACATTTTATTTTATCACACTCTCTGAGGTTTACTTATAATGTTAGAAATATTTTTACATAATAAACATAATTTAGAAGTAATAGGCTTTTTTTCTATCCTGTTTTTGACCCTCTCTGCAGAACAGTCTGTTTTTATAGACAGGGCACATTCAAGACTCTGAAGTAAATGCGCACTTCTCTGATAACAGTTTCACATATTAAAATAATAGATGGGTGCAGCTGTGACATACTCTGAAAAAGATATGGATCAGCTCTCCAGGACCTAAACTATCCATTTTATGTTTTTCTTACCTCAGTATGTTGAGTTTGCAGTGTAAACTCTTCAGTCCATCAGAGAGCAGCTTCACACCTGAATCCTGCAGGTCATTGTTACTCAGGTCCAGCTCTCTCAGGGCTTTTGATGATTTTAGAAATGAAGACACACTTTCACAGCACTGATCAGTGAGTTTACAGCCTGTCAATCTACACAAAACAAAGTACAAAAATGTTGTTGTATCTTTCTAAAACATGCAATTCCAAATTATTATTAACTGCAATTTTTTATGGCAGTAAGCCAAGAGTGATTGCCCTGTATTTTGAAAATCTTTGCAGTAGCAGACAGTATGTTTATATGTATGTTATGCTATTAATGTGAGAAAACTACTTAAAATGTGAAAGCAGCATTTGTGTTGACATGCACTGCATTAGCAACATACTCTAAATGCATGTCTTAGTTATCCAGTGTTTTCTATGCTGTTAGAACTACTATTATGTGCTTTTACGTGGCAACATAAGCTGCATTCTTCAATAGAAACCTAGATATTTTAAACCAATATTAATGGGGTCAATGGGGTCTAAAAGTTTGATATAACTTACATGATGCCATATTTGATTCTGGAAGTCTTGGATCGTTTCAGAAGCCTTGGATTTTATTTATTAGTTGTATGAATTACTTTTACACTACTAAATTAATTTTTTTTTTTAAGACCTTGAAACCCCCATCAGCTTTCATTGTATGGACAAAATCAGCTGAGACCTTCTTTAAAATATCTTACTTTTATATCTCTGACCCAGAGTCCTCTGTTCCTGTTATTATGAACATTCTGAAACAATTTGGCAAAATTTTAGGGTACAAGTTTAATTTTCATAAATGCATAATTCGCCCTGTAAATTCCTTGGGGGATAACCTTCCACACTAACTTTTTCCCTTTAGATGGGCAGCAGGAGGATTCAAATACTTAGGAATGTTTGTTAACAAGTCCCTAGCTGGAATGTATGTTTCTAAATTTGTCTCTCTACTCAAAAACTGACATTGAACGCTGGGCTAGCCTCCCTCTCTCTTTTGCTGGCCGCATAGGTTTAGTCAAGATCACTGTTCTGCCCAAGTTCTTGTGCCTTTTCCAGCAAATTCCAATTCGTCTTAAAGGAGTCATGAACTGCATTTTTTATTATTTTATTATGTTCACTGAGGTGGCTAACAGTTTTGCATATTAAAATAATAGATGGAATGCTGCTGTGACATACTCTGGAAACAACATGGGTCATTTGGGTTAAAAACATAAATATTCAGTATATATCAAATGATCTGGAACAGACAATGCAAAGGTACAGTAAGTGGTAAAAACGTCTCAGGTTACGTATGTAACCCTAGTTCCTCGAGGGAACGAGACGCTGCGTCGAAAATGCTACAAGGGCGAGAGAACGGAAGAGCTGGGAGTGGCTCGCATGTCTAGCTCGTAAAACCTAACAAAGGTAAG
>NW_015627658.1:0-624 GCF_001515625.1 Sinocyclocheilus rhinocerous
TTCAGGTAAGATTTCACTTGAGCTAAATTAGAAAAAAATAAAATTTTGTTCATTCTGTGACACTTCAAAGGTAACGTTAGGCACTCGGTGTGCTACAGCACAGGTGAAGAGACTGGGGCTCATTTCCAACTAACGTTAACTTGTTTAGCTAACGGTCACGATAACTTCAGCGATTTTTTAAATTATTGTTAACGCCTTAATGTATTTCCAGCAATTTCTCGGAGGGAAAATGTTATTAAAGCGAAGTCCTAACTGCTTTTCCGCCGTGTTTTTCACTGTTGTAGGCTAACGTTACCAGAAAGAATCCGTTTCTACGGTGAGCTAGACTGGCTTCACCTCTAATATAAAAAAGAACAGATTAAGTTACATTTCAGAGAGACGTCCCGATTAAAATGCCAGATATGTTAACAATTTGGATTGGACAAAAATAATTGTTACTGTAAATTATTAATGTAATTGCTTAACTCTAGATGTTTATTTGTGTAAATGCTGTGTGTGCGTTGTGGGAGCAGAGTTGCCATGGAAAGAAACGGGGCGTCAACACAATCATCAACAGTAAACTCTGTCTCTCGCTGCTGGTTTCACTGCTTTCAGGTAAGTTTAGTCCCTAAAATCACACAAATA
>NW_015627659.1:0-214 GCF_001515625.1 Sinocyclocheilus rhinocerous
GGTCCGTGACCAGGGTGAACTTCCGGCCCAGGAGGTAGTACCGCACCTCCAGGACTGCCCACTTGACGGCCAAGGCTTCTTTCTCCACCGCGGCGTAGTTCCTCTCGGCCGGGATCAGCTTCCTGCTGATGTAGATGATCGGATGCTCCTCACCCTCCTGGATCTGTGACAGGACGGCTCCCAGTCCTGTGTCGGAGGCATCCGTCTGCAGCAG
>NW_015627659.1:336-549 GCF_001515625.1 Sinocyclocheilus rhinocerous
TGGTGTCCACTGTATCTTCTCCGGCTGCCCCTTCCTGGTCAAGTCTGTCAGGGGGGCGGCTAAAGAGGAGAAGTTGGGGATGAAGCAGCGATAATACCCCGCCAACCCTAAAAACGCTCGTACCTGGGTATTGGTCTCGGGTCTCGGAGCGGAGCGTACCGCCTCCATCTTCTTCTCCTGCGGCCGAATGAGACCCCGTCCCACCTGGAAACC
>NW_015627660.1:0-704 GCF_001515625.1 Sinocyclocheilus rhinocerous
CATTCATCTGGTTCTTTATTTTGTACACATCAGAGTTGATCGAGGTCTTTGAAAAACGTGTATTAGAACCCACAGACCAGTCGGAAACCACCTAGCAACCGCCTAGAACACCCTAGCAACCACATATCAACATAAAACCATCCAGAGCACCATATCAACCTACACTCTGAGGAAAAAAAAGTAAAAAATCTGTCACTAGGTCAGTAGCCTTTCAAGAGGTACTAATATGTATAATTTAGGTACTAATATTTGCACTTTTTCAGAAAAAAAAAGTAAATAATCTGTCACTAGGTCAGTAGCCTTTCAAGAGGTACTAATATGTACAATTTAGGTACCAATATTTGCACTTTAGGTGCTTCTCTTTAAGATACTGATATGCACATTTTAGGGGTAAATAAGATACAAAAGTGTACCGTCTCAGTGCAGCTTTTGTACCTTTTTTTCTGAAAGTGTAGGTTGCTATGGTGTTCTCATTCTGTTTTTTGTTTCCACTTTGAAATAAATACAGTAAAAATAAGGTAATTGTGACTTTTTATCTCACAATTAAATTTTTTTCTCTCACAATTGCGAGTTTATGTCTCACAATTGTCTTTTATTTCTAAGAATTGCGAGATATAAACTCAGGATTGTAGGACAAACTCAGAATTGCGCGAAAAAATGTCAGAAAATTGTGAGACAAAAAGTCGCAATTACTTAATTTTTTT
>NW_015627661.1:0-1326 GCF_001515625.1 Sinocyclocheilus rhinocerous
AAACAGAAAACACAGAGCCAGGAGACAAGGCAGCACCCAAACAATACTTAAGACAAAAAGGGCTCCAAGAGAGAACAAAATTTTCAGCCCACTCAATGTGGGGGTTGTGCTTCACCAGCCAAGGGTGCCCCAGCACAATGGAAGTGCCGGGGGACTCCAGCAGGTAAAACACAATCTCCTCACGGTGGTTGCCAGAAATAGTAAGACTTACGGGGACAGTAGAGTGAGATATAAGGGCAAGATGAGAACCATTAAGTGCACGAGCCGTCAAGGGAATCTGGAGACGAATGGTAGGGATCCCCCACTTAGCAGCCAGAGAGGAGTCCATGAAGTTGCCCTCAGCCCCAGAGTCCACCAAGACAGGGCATGAGTGAGAGAAGCGATCCCACTGAACTTTGGCAGGAAGAAGAGTACGTGCTGTAGGGGATTCGTTGACAGGGGTTACGCTCACCAGTATTCCCCTGGCTACTGGCGAGCATTGCCTTTTAACGAACAGTTTGAAGCAAAGTGCACAGATCTGCCACAGTATAGACACAGGCCTTTGGTAATGCGACGTTGCCTCTCCTCAGCTGTAAGTCGAGTCCGGCCAACTTGCATGGGCTCAGGCTCTGACAAGAAATCAGGACTGGTGGTGGGAGATAGAACTTGAGGCCCAGGGGCAAGAGCTAAACGGGCCGCACGATTACGACGGCGCAACGCCAGTTGATTATCCACTCTGATGGCCAAGTCCACCAGGTCATCAAACTGTTCTGGGAGCTCATGGGCAGATATCTCATCCTTGATTTCATCAGTGAGTCCATGCAGAAACTGGTCCCATTGTGCCATTGTATTCCAACCACATGAGGCTGCCAGAGTTCGAAACTGAATAGAATAGTCTGAAACAGAACAGTCTCCCTGGCAGAGTGAAACCAGATGTCTTGCGGCCTCCCGCCCATGCACTGATCGATCAAATACCTTAATCATCTCAGCCTCAAAATCCTTAAAATTTGAGCAGCAGGGAAATTTGGCTTGCCATACTGTGGTTCCCCAATCACGAGCCCGGCCAGTCAACAGTGTTATCACGTAGGCTACCTTAGACTCTTCAGAGAAAAATGTGGCCGGTTGGAGAGCGAACACTATAGCACATTGAGTCAAGAAGGCTCGACAGACAGAAGGATTTCCATCATAGCAAGGTGGAGGATTCAGCCGTGGTTCTGAAGCATGATGGACAGGTGGGGAAGCAGCTTGGGTTGAACTCTGAACAGAACGGAGCTGCTGGAGCTGAGATGTAAGATCAGCAACTTGAGAGGCCATCATCTCCATGGCACGGTTAGATGAGGAGAGCTG
>NW_015627662.1:0-578 GCF_001515625.1 Sinocyclocheilus rhinocerous
AACAAATCAAAAATCACATTTCGCAATGCAAAATCGCAAAGAATTGAGGTCTTTCACCAAGTATCATGCGTAATATTCTGAAAAGATTCAGGGAATCCAGAGAAATCACAGTACATGTAGGGCAAGGCAGGAAACCTCAGTTGAATGTGCTTGACCTTTGAGCCCTCAGATGGCATTGCATAAGAAACGGTCATGCTGCGGTGTTAAATATAGCCACATGGGCTCAGGAGTACTTCAGAAAACCACTGTCATTTACCACAGTCTGCTGCTGCATCAAGAAATGCAACTTGAATATATGTTACTCTAGGAGAAAGCTATACATCAATTCTATGCAGCGATGCTGCCGGGTTCTCTGGGCCAGAGCTCATTTCAGACAGTCAAAAAGACGGTGGAAATGTGTGCTGTGCTCAGATGAGTCCACATTTCAACTTGTTTCCGGGAAAAATGGATTCCAGCATTTTTTAGAGTGTATGCAGCGATGCTGCCGGGTACTCTGTGCCAGAGCTCATCTCAGATAGTCAAAAAGAAAATGCGTGCTGTACTCAGATGAGTCCACATTTCAACTTGTTTCTGGGAAA
>NW_015627663.1:0-394 GCF_001515625.1 Sinocyclocheilus rhinocerous
AAAAATGGTCGCAGTCTGGAGCCCTGCATATTAAAGTTCATATGTACAGCTCTGCTTTGTTTACAGCGGAAACCAAGTAAACACTTTAAGCGCCACCTGCTGGCGGAGAGTGAATCTGCGTCTCATTCAGCTCTGCTGTTTCTGTTTCATGCAGATATTTTTTATGCATAGTTTCACAAAACTAAGGTCAAACCATTCTGTTTTTGCTTCAAATTTCGAAATGATACAATGTAATTTAGATTAAAAACTGCTCATGTTGCATGTATGCAGCATCTTTGTTTGGATCATAATTAAAATGCAGTGGTTGCCTCTAATTTTAAATGGAAAGAGCACAGACAAAGCCTTAGTTTGTTTATATGAAGAGATTTCTTTTATTTGTGTTACTTATTTATTT
>NW_015627663.1:618-1267 GCF_001515625.1 Sinocyclocheilus rhinocerous
AATTTAGTTTTGTTATATTTCAATTTCACAAAGAAACGTACAGTAGTTTGTCCAAGCAATAATAAAAGGACACATTTAATTTATAATTTGTCTTAAATCTCGTTTTGTAAAAAAATAAAATAAAATTGTGAATCGAATCGTGAAATCAAAATCGTGAATCGAATCGAATCGTGAGTTGAGTGAATCGTTACATCCCTAATTAACTTACATCGTGTCTACACCGGAACGTGAGCGGTGCGGTGCGACGCAATAAAATACAATAGAACTCGTTATAATCAGTGATGCTGTCAACACTGGATGTGGCGAGGCGCAACAAATCCCAGACAGTAAACTGCTGACTCGTTCTATTTATAACGTACTGACACAAAGTTAAAATTATTTGCAATGCTTTGACGCTTCCAGTGTAGATACGATGTGACAGCAAAAACATGGCGAAGTGTGTAGAAAAGAAAAGTGGACACAGAAAATAGATGATTCAAATGTGAATGGACTGAGCAGTTTTGAGTGAGTGAGTGAGTGATACTATCTTTGTTATGAATACATGTGTTGGTTCGCAGTGAGTTCACAGTTTTAACGTACAAGTTTGCTTTAATTTATTTTCAAGATCTGAGGTAAAATATCTATTGTTGCTTTCACTATGGCTATAAAG
>NW_015627663.1:1356-1909 GCF_001515625.1 Sinocyclocheilus rhinocerous
TAATCATTACCTGAGATTATCACTGTCATATTTTGTATGTTGTTCCTGCCACGACGTCGCAGAAAATAAAAACCGTTCCTAAAATAGAATCCCATGTCACTTATTTTCACGTGTCGCTGTCACGGGTGGTTAGGGCAAAAACTACATGGAAAATATACTTTTTATCGCGTAGTGTCTGGTTGGGACACACGGTGTTACAGTTTGACAAAACCCCCCCCCCAAAAAATCTAAGTATAAAAATATTAATACTGACAAATCTAATAATTGAATCTGCAATTAGGGATAGTGGAGAGAAGAGATCCAGTCTGGGAATGAGCAGGAACAGTTGATTTGCATGGCAGACATGGAGATCCAGATTTTTTGTTTGTTCATGTTTTTAATATTCAACAGGCAAAGTTCTTTTGTATCTAAATGCAAAAATGTTTATAATTGTTTGAATAAAACAAACTACTGGGGGGAAAATCTGAATATTCATCTTTTGACCATCTTGTGATTTATTTGAACAAAAGCAACAATAATATAATAATTGTAATAATATATATATATATATATA
>NW_015627664.1:0-150 GCF_001515625.1 Sinocyclocheilus rhinocerous
GAGCACACTGTATAGTTGTTTGTGCTACTACATGTGCACATAGGCAAGTTGAGTTTATTCTTTAAAAACACTTGATTGCTTTGCTGTAAGTGTTCTTTGAAATACTTAGGTAAAAGGTTGTTGATGCTATGCATTTTAGACCGTGTGTCT
>NW_015627664.1:253-579 GCF_001515625.1 Sinocyclocheilus rhinocerous
CTTGGCTATTTTCCATATAGCTACAGTAAACCATGTTGCCACGCGGATACAATATGTTTCACAATTGCATTATCCTTTCTAAATTGGCTTCTAATTGTTTCATTATGTAATTGGCATGATACAATTTTACCTGACTAATAATAAATTGTTATATTTGATTTATTCTGAACTTCTCCTGAATTAATTATGACCAGTAAATCATAGGACGCTAATGCTACCGTAAATTTGTGTCCAGGATAGTACAAACTGGAGGCGCGTGAATGAAAGGAGCAGTAGGCACGTCATCCGAAGACCTTTTGATTTCTGTCTATCACTGATTTAGCAAG
>NW_015627665.1:0-1689 GCF_001515625.1 Sinocyclocheilus rhinocerous
GTCTTCGTAAATGTCGTAAGTTCATGGAGAAATCAGTTGGTGAGCACCACCCAAAAACGCCTGGAAAAATCCGTGTTGTGTTTGACTGTTTCGCAAGATTTCAAGGAGAATCTTTAAATGCTCATCTTCTAACTGGTCCAGAACTGACAAATACCTTGATAGGGGTTTTGTGTCATTTTAGGAAAAATCCAATAGCGGTCATGTGTGACATAGAACGTATGTTCCATCAGTTTCATGTCAAGATAGAAGACAGAGATTATCTAAGATTCTTATGGTGGGACAATGGCGATCTACAGTCTCAACCTTCAGTGTATCGAATGAAGGTTCATTTGTTTGGCGCAGCTTCTTCACCTGGTTGTGCCAATTATGGTCTTAAACATATTGCTGCTGAAGGACGGGGAAGCTTCGGTGAAGATTCAATTAACTTTATACAAGGGAACTTTTATGTTGATGATGGATTAGTAAGTGTGCCATCTGAAACTGAAGCAATTAATCTGGTAAAGGAAGCGAAAGAACTTTGTAGTACTGGTAAACTACGACTGCATAAGTTCATCTCTAATAATAAGAATGTCATCGCTTCAGTTCCCCAAGAAGATCGTGCTCAAGGAGTGAAGGGTTTGGAGAAGGGGGCGCCAATGAGCGCACGTACTGGCACTTAGAATCGTCCTAAATACCCCCCTTAGTGCCGCCCCTGCTCCCAGCATTCCTTTAACACATCTTTTGTGGGGTGCAATTCACTATGCCCTTGCAAATGCTATCAGATGCCTCCTCCTCAATACCAGTGGCATTTCTCCCATTTCTACTTGTATTGCAGAAACTGGCTAACTTTTAAAAGCCCCACTGCACACTCTCAATGCCTGTGCCTGAATTTTATCTTTTTCAGATGGGATCGGAATTAGATTTTTTTTCCCTAGCTGCTGAAGTATACATTATACTGCCATAGTCCATCATAGATCTTATCATAGCCATATTAATTCTTTTTTTAATTATTGACAACTTGCACCCCATTCTCTACCAGTCAAGCATCTCATTTTTTTTGCTTTTCTCTTTTATTCTTCTAATATGATCATGTGACACACAGAAGCCACAACTGCACTTATGTTTTATTGATTTTTTCCTTTTTATTCGAAACATCCACAAACAAACTATATTATGAAATATCTTGATTCTCACCTTTATAGATTATGTTGATCTATAGTGGGCGATGGTCAAAGTAACCTAATAATTTATTATAATTTATAATGTATTAATTATGCACAAAAACCTGTCTGTTTACTTAATTAACAGATATGGGTCAGTGTCATGCCATAACATATTTTTAATATGACTGAGTTTATATTTAATGTGAATTTAACATTGAAATTTAATGTGAATAAAAACATTGCAAGTTAGGCTACTAATAACACTTTCATTGTACAGAAAGAGCAAAGAACATTTTCATTATCTAAGAACATTTTCACTGACAATCTAGTTCAAGCACTGTCAAAAACTCCCATTAAAATACCTGAAGCTGTTTACACTATTAAATTAATATCTTACAGATTCGTACACACATTTGCACTTTGTTGTTTCTGACGAGAGAATTCGCCAGAAAGAGGTATTGTCAGCAAGTGAAGAAAACACCGTATTTTAGCGATGATTCAACTGAACACCTCTGATTGGTCATTGCATTCATAAGCTCAACAGCAT
>NW_015627666.1:0-611 GCF_001515625.1 Sinocyclocheilus rhinocerous
TCGTTCAGGCGATCTCGGACCGATTGTTTTGGTGCGGATCCGAGCCTGATTGCCGTGTTCACATATGCCCAAACGAACCAAGCTTGTTTGCAATGCTTCACAATCGCTCGCTCACACGTGGGTGCATCATGCGTTCGTTCGTTCTCTCTCGCTCTCCTTAATTCAAATTAATTTCTATAAATATCATCTTTATTTCACTATAGAATTCTACCTCTAACGAGCTGTAGATAAAATAGTCTAACAAATTAAAATTACCGTTATTTTCTGGTCTTTATCTGTTCAGTCAGATTTTGTGCTGCAAAACATCCATGACAGCCGTTGTCCATGCTGGCAAATAATAATGGCCATTCGACGTGAATTATATAAATAATTTTAATAGCACGGCCATTTAAAACCCGAGGGTCTACCATGTGCATAGTAAAGCGATCACTGCAGACAATCCTTTTGGGTGGGAATTAATGTAAGCGATCACTGCAGATAATCCTTTTGGATGGGAATGAATGTAAACACAGATATCGGATACCAGTTGTGTCTAAGTAAACAGACGTGCCAAAAAATCGGATATGGCCAAAAGATCGGATCTGTGCATTAAGACTTGCAGTGTAAACGCA
>NW_015627667.1:0-495 GCF_001515625.1 Sinocyclocheilus rhinocerous
TTCAATCGTGAGAATCTGCTGTAAATAATGATATGCCATTTTCCAGTTATTTGTCCAGCTGCTCCTAAAGTGCGCCAGTTGGGTTTTATGTGTTATAGCAATATGAGCAATATCTTTGGATCTCATCGATGGATTATAATAACTCTGTGCTCATTTTAATCGGGAGAATTTTCTGAAAATAATGATGTGCAGTTTTTCAAGATCTATGCAGGTTTCGTGAAGTTACAAATAAAAACACAACGTGAAGCATAGAGCTGTTTTTCTTTGCAGCGCTTTAGTGCGCCTGTCTGGTTTCATGTGTTACAGCTCTATGAACGAAATCTTTCGATCTAATCGGCGGATTATGGTAGGGGTGCTCCGATTGATCGAACTATCGGCCGATAATCGCTTTGGGATGATTGATCGGCGGTCTCTAAAAGGCCGATCTAAAAAAAACGATCTCAAACTGATGCCTGCCGTGAGAGGTTTGGCTCGACATGCAGCGGCACCGTCTCA
>NW_015627668.1:0-132 GCF_001515625.1 Sinocyclocheilus rhinocerous
AGTGAATATACCTTTCTCACAGACATCGCTGGAAAGTTTGTAGTTTGGTCGGATATGTCAAAAACAAGTAAAACAATTCACAAGTTACTTAACGGTAGGGAGAGCGAGAGAGAGAGAGAGAGAGAGAGAGAG
>NW_015627668.1:261-649 GCF_001515625.1 Sinocyclocheilus rhinocerous
ATTCACTATAAACGTCATTTATTTTTACCCTTAAGCATACACGACTTTCTGGCGAAAGTGAATATAGCAGCTTGTGTGAAATGCGCTAGGCTGTAGTATTCTGCAGCAGTACAAATACGTGCACGCGTTGCGCGTGTTTTGCTTGCTTCATGAGTGTTTCTGCATTATATGAGTGGCTTTGGAAAATAAATTGCAGCACGTTTCTGATGAAAAAACGCGACTTCTATTAATGAAAATATCACAGTTAGGAGATTTATAACGAGTTCCCTGCATTATTACAGCAAAGCGCGTGATTTCAGTACTAAGCCGCTGCAATGGAGCAGCTCTAATGCTATTAAATTAAAGATGATGTACCATAGAGCAAAAAAATGAACAGTGAAAGTAACAA
>NW_015627668.1:866-1004 GCF_001515625.1 Sinocyclocheilus rhinocerous
AAACTGTGACCATACTCAAAAATTCTTCATACAGTGGACTAGCAGTAAAATTGACACAAATTTGGGTCCAAAAATTATTCAGACAGAGTCTGAGAAAAAAATTTAAGTTCAGGTTTGCATGAAGCTGGGTGACAGCAT
>NW_015627669.1:0-292 GCF_001515625.1 Sinocyclocheilus rhinocerous
TAAGGCGCGAGAACAGAGGAGCCAGGAGTGGCTCGCATGTCTAGGACATAGAACCTGACGAAGGTTAGGGGCGTGGATCACCCTGCAGCGTCGCAGATGTCCTGCATTGAGACACCTGCCAGGAAGGCCTTAGAGGCCGCCACACTTCTCGTAGAGTGAGCCTTGACCCCAAGAGGCGAAGGGAGATCAGAGGACTCATAGGCTTTTAATAGAAATGGCATCTACTATCCACCGCAGCTCTGTGGACGTATGCGTCCAGTGCTCGCACTGGACACATACAGTTAAGCTTCTG
>NW_015627669.1:377-547 GCF_001515625.1 Sinocyclocheilus rhinocerous
TGCTCGCACCGGACACATACAGTTTAGCCTCTGCTGGTCTGGATCCTCAAAGGGAGGAGGACTGAAGGCCTGGAGTACGACAGACCGCGGTGTAGAGGAGGGGACCTTAGGAACATATCCTGCTTGAGGGAACAGAAATGCTTTGGCCAGACCGGGCGCAAAGTCAAGAT
>NW_015627670.1:0-122 GCF_001515625.1 Sinocyclocheilus rhinocerous
TATATACTGAATGTGTGTGTATTTATATATACATAATAAATATCCACAGTACACACATATATATTATGCAAACAAAGACTTTTATTTTGGATGCGATTAATCGCAATTAATCGTTTGACAGC
>NW_015627670.1:181-681 GCF_001515625.1 Sinocyclocheilus rhinocerous
TATTATTTATATAAAAATACATTTTTTAAATCTTCCAATGACTTACTTGCTTGTTTACATCCAGTGATTGTCATAATGGCTTGTTTTAAAAATGCTGCAAAGGAAACTACAACTGTTAATGTAAATTGTGCTTATTCGATTTCAGAAGAGTCTATAATTACTATAATAATATATTTTATTAATTATAATATTGTACTATTATTGTTGTTGTTCATTTATTATTTACAACTGAGAGAAACAGATAGACAGATACAGACAGACAGACAGATACAGATAGACAGACAGACAGACAGACAGACAGACAGACAGACAGACAGATAGACAGATAGATAGACAGACAGACAGACAGATAGACAGACAGATAGATAGACAGACAAACAGACAGACAGACATAGACAGATAGATGACAGACAGACAGACAGACAGACAGACAGAAGACAGACAGACAGACAGGCAGAAGACAGACAGACAGACAGACAGACAGAGAGACAGACAGACAG
>NW_015627670.1:817-1264 GCF_001515625.1 Sinocyclocheilus rhinocerous
GATAGACAGACAGACAGACAGATAGACAGATAGATGATAGACAGACAGACAGACAGACAGACAGATAGACAGACAGATAGACAGACAGACAGATAGACAGACAGATAGATAGACAGACAGACAGACAGACAGACAGAAAGCGAGATGTAATCTCGCAAATCATAGAAGAAAGCGAGATGTATCCACATATGAAAAACACTATTTGTAGCAGGCCTAATATTTTAGAGCAGGGATTTGCAAACATTTTGGCTATCCACAATTATTTAAATAAAATATTCAAAATTTTTGTCCAGCCAGATCTAAACGTATTTACTTGAAGTACCCCTGATAAAAGTAATACATTTCAGTTTAACAAATATATAAATGTAATATGCATATGTAACTCCTTTACTTAAATGTTTTCTATTAATTTATTAAAATAATGAAAACATATTTAAATACAAATAA
>NW_015627671.1:0-501 GCF_001515625.1 Sinocyclocheilus rhinocerous
GAATAAAAACTGACCTGTTTGTTCCTCAGTATCTTGTTTCAGACTAAACACTTCTTCAATCCTGAAGTCTTCACTCTGCTCTTTAATAAACGCCATCTTTATAAGTGTGTCACGAGGATCTCAGACGCTTCAGCAGGAGTGTTTCTGTGTGTTTGTCCTGTTTAAGATGAAAGCAAAATAAACCCAAACTAAATCTCTGGGTGCGTCTCGATCAGCTCTAGTTCAGTAGTCAGCACACTAGTGAGGGAGTGAGTCAGAGTGAGAGTTAAATCACCAGATTATAGACAAAAACACTCAAAACTAGCTCTGCAAATTCATAAAAGAGCACAAACTACACAGACGTTTAGCATGTGGTTGTGATGTATATATGGTAATTCATGCACAAACTACACAGATGTTTAGCATGTGGTTGTGATGTATATATGGTAATTCAGAATATGTAGATTGCATAATAACTTGCATGATAATATTGTTTGTGTTTGTTGTTCTCGCTGCATTTAC
>NW_015627672.1:0-609 GCF_001515625.1 Sinocyclocheilus rhinocerous
GCTTGAAATTTAAGGGGGATCGGGCTTTTTCTGTAGCCGGTCCTCAACTATGGAACAGATATTAGATCTGCGCCTTCTCTTCCTGTTTTTAAATCCCGCCTGAAGACTTATCTGTATTCCTTGGCTTTTGGATGAAATGTATGTTTGTGTATGTTAATGTGTTTTGTATTGATTATGTGTTTTTGAGTCATTTCTATTTATTCTCTTAATCTCTATATTTACTTTATTTGTATATGCACAGCACTTTGGCATACACTAGCTGGTTTTAAATGTCCAATATAAATCAACTGACCTTGACTAGCTGTTTTTAAATGTGCTATATAAATAAACTGACCTTGACCTTGACCGATCATCAACAACAGCTGCGTTCGAAGAACCGAATTAGCCAGATCCTGATTAGCGCGATGATATCATCTTGGATGTGACATTTCATCTCGGATGTAATAAACAACGTACGAAGAATGGGCCCCTGATCTAGATGAGATGAGTTTGCCTCTGGAGAAAGCAACATTATGGATAGAGGTCTTGTATTTAAGCCAGAAAACAATGATTTTAAGTAAAAAGATCTTAATGATGGATTTGTTTCTTACAAACATGCAACTTTTGGCT
>NW_015627673.1:0-2093 GCF_001515625.1 Sinocyclocheilus rhinocerous
TATTATTGTCTGACAAACTATATTTTGAACAGATTTCATTTGTTTTGGCAAGTATTTAATTACTTTACACAGAGAAAAACGGATTATTCAACAGACAAAAAGGGGGTTATTCATAACAATGAATAACCCCCCAGATAGCAAACAGACGTTGATTCAACGTTGATTTTTGGTTGTAAAGGTCAGAATCGGTCGTCAATCAAATTTCGATGTTGAATCAACGTTCACTATTTGGTCGGAACATCAGAACGTTATTTCGCCGAAAATAAAACATCGATTCAACGTCGAAATCACGTTGACTCATCAACCGACACAGCCGACGCATCTGATCGAAATCATAACGTCTGATATAGGTTGAAACTTGGTTAGAGGAATTGGAGAGCTGCACGTGCACTCTCACAGAGAGGAAAAGGGTAACTAAATGTATTTTTATTCATTATTTTATATAGTGGTTTGTCCTTCTGTCACTGAATATTAGGCTACTTAAACTCTGAAGTGGAATATGAACGTTTTAAAAACAATGACTCACAAAACATTTTAACTTGAGCTTTGTCGAATGTTTAATGTTTATTAATTTTGTTCTGCAGACATGTGTTGCACCACTGGCAAGCCATATAGTCAGTTCAGTGTTTACACACACACACACACGCATACAATAGATCGTGTCTGCATACCCAGGTCGACATCACAAAGCCATTCACCAAAGTTAAGTTTTAAAATGATTATGTTCAGAGCAAGACTGTAAGCTATGGACATATTGATCAGTGTTTATATCCATTGGGAGTTTATGGAAAGACATTTGTTCGGTGTTTTATTAACACTAGAACCGCCACAGGGTACATTTAGCAAGAGGTCCTCGCTGCAGCCTGTAGCACGATAACGTAGCTGGATCAGATCCAATACGTATTGGATGTTTGACGAGCATGCGCAGTATTGGATTTTAATGCGCATGCGCAAAGTGGGGCTGTCAGTGAAGCTAGTATTTAATGTAAATTAAACTGTAATTACGAGATATAGGTGCGTTTCATAGGCTTACACAAATTATATTATACTGTGATTTTAAACTAGTAGTGTATTCAAACTTTAAGCAACGATGGTGTAGTTTTGAATGAGCGTTTGGTATGTAAGCTATGTTTATTTTTTATTAGTTTGATTCGTTTTGGAAATAAACATTTACTAATGACAGTTTTGTTTGGTTTTTTTAAATGAAAAAATGGGGTGTAACTAATGTCATTATTTTTTCCTCTGATATAGTCTTATAGTTCTTTCAATAATTTGTTCATGAATTAAATATTATTTTTCGTTCTCACTTTCTGTGCTATACATGACAGAGTATAAAAGTTATAGGCCTACTAAAATATGCGGACATCTTTTTTATACCGTATAAAAATAAAAAGAAGAAAAACAATCCTGTCAGTCAGGGTTCCATTAGCCGATAGACCCGTTATCCCGGATTTTTACAGTTAATCCCATGTCCAACAAAAAAAATACACACACGGTCGGAGACAAGGCATAGCTATTAACACAATGACCGTTTCGTCCCTTGGAATTATAAGGTTCTATCTGACATTTTTGTCAAAATTGAGTTATTCACACATTCTTATTCTGTGACAATTTATTTACATTATGTAATAGATTTTTTTTTAATGTTGGGACTTTTTATTTAAAAAACAAAAAGGTTCTATCTAGGCTAAAGTCGAATGGAATGCAAAAACTTTGAAGCTCAATATCTCAAAACTACTCGGAATGCAGATAGAACCTTATAATTCCACGGGGACGATTTCTATTTTTTGTGTGTTATATGCAAGTGAAATCCCTGGAGATAGATATACCAAATGTCTAAAGCCATGCGGTCCGTGTACTTGGCGGTCAATGGATTTTCCTTTTGAAATTAGAAAACCAAAATCGGGAATCGATCGTTCACTCGGTTTTTGTTTTAATGTAGAAAAATGAGAAAACTGCTCCTTTTTCGTTTTTTCATTTTTTCCCAAGAAACGAAAAACAAGAATTCAGCTTAGTTTTTCGTTCAGGGGTAGAAAAATGTAAAAATTATTTGAATATTCGATTTTCAAACCTGGGCGGGGAATTAAACCCCC
>NW_015627673.1:2228-2334 GCF_001515625.1 Sinocyclocheilus rhinocerous
GAAGAATTTTCGGAGCCTGATGAAATTGATGAAATCACGTGTTTAATACTGCAAAATACCCTCGATGGTACAGTCATTGCCCTTGCCGTCCAGAATGTCCAGAATA
>NW_015627673.1:3235-5430 GCF_001515625.1 Sinocyclocheilus rhinocerous
AAAAAAAATTACTATAGCCTACCGTATTTTCCAGACTGTAAAGTCACGTTTTTCATACATGCTGTGATTTATTCCAAAGTGACTTATATGATGCATTTAACGTCAAATAAACTAAATGTAGACTTCTAGTAGGTGCGTCAAGTAGGCTATTTGCTGTGTATTGGTTCATGTTTGTGGCGTGCTCCAGAAAGATGCTCAATGAGACCAAGACGCGCTAAAGCAGCACATTTTGCTGTTCACTTTATTTTTCAAAGGCATGACATTTTGTTGTCATTTTGAACGTACACAAATAAAAATATACTTTTTTTAACCATACGACCCTATTATTTACCCTGCTGAGAAAAAAATCCAAGTGAACATCAATTAATAGGCCTACTCAATATTAATTAAATAAACTCAGCAAAAACAAAGTTATGACTGCTGTACACTTCAATACTGGTCTGCGCTTGACTGCAGGCGCCTTTGTCTGCTGTTTAGTTTACTGAGTTTATTTAACCCATCACAATTTATTGGAACTGTGTGAATTATGGGGGTAACTTGTTACTCTAAAGGCTTATTACATTCCTTTTTCGAAACACACACACACACACACTGTGATTATGGTTGAGTTTGCAGTGTTTGCTGCTCCTGCTGTGATTCTTCTTCAGATCATCTGTGTAAGAAGAGCTGGTGAGTTTTTTAAGCCTCACACAATCTAAATTCTGGCCAGAGGTGAACTGACCCCCGACTGAGCCTGCTCTCTCACAAGTGTTTTTTGTTCTCCCTCCATTTCTGTCACCAATGGAGTTTGGTTCCTTGCCACTGTCACCTTTGTCTTGCTTAGTTGGGTACACTTAATTTCTGGCAGGATTGTTGACTTGATTGCACAGACACTATTTGAACTGAGCTGAGCTGGACGATTACATCACTGAATCAACAATGAATGACCTTAACTGGAAAACTGACTCTATATTTTATCCTCTTGCATTATCAGCACAGGTTTTTCCTGTTTAACACTCTAAAGCTGCTTTGACACACTGTATTATATAAAGTGCTATAGAAATAAAGGTGACTTGACTTGATCTGCAATCATGAGAGCTCAGTAAATGCTTTTGTGTTGAATTATTTTGCAGGGAGGAAGAACTCGTAGTACCGAGAGGAAATAGTGATGATTCCAATATTTTATTTTTTTATTTTTAATCTCTCAACATTTTACAACAGTAGGCTGGTGGTAAAGACAAGAAAATAAAAGAAACGAAATTCCAAAGTCAGATGCAATCGCCATCTGCACTCTCTATCTGCGACACAACGTCACTTGCAATCGACACAAATCGTGTGGGTTGCCAATGGAGACGATATACTGTGGTGGTTCCCTATCTGTCGGTCACTATGAGTTATGTCGTGACTCGACATTATGGGGTCTTACCTGGGAGCTTAATCCTCTCTGATTAAGAGAAAACGCCAATGAAATTTGGCTAGTGGATTTTGCATGCCACGCCCCGTGCACACGGGTATAAATAGGCGACAGGTGCATCCACTCATCAGATTTTTGCTTCGGAGACGAGTGAATGAACACAGTTCGAGATTCACCAGGCGAATTCTCTCTGTTGCTGGAAGAAGAGGCTGTTCTGGGTGGCGTTACGGCCAGTGGTGGAAAGAGTACTGAAAATTTTTACTTAAGTACAAGTACTGTTACATCGCTGAAATAATACTCAATTACAAGTGAAAGTACAAAGTACTCCTCTCAAAACTACTCGGAGTACTAGTTACTAGTTAATTTTTAGCCTGCGATATTAAATGAATTACCAAAACATATTCATATCGAAGATGTGGATAATAGCTACTTTGAACAAACCCCACTTTTATCTTATTGACAAGTACGTGAATTAGTGGTCATGATACAGGAATTTCTAACTTCAATACCTTGAAAAATCTCACAATCAAAGTACCACGTACTGTAGTGTTGTGCCACCTAAACGGTGCAGTGAAGTATAGTTTGAAAGGCTGCGTGTTCGGCTGTAAGCACGGTGCAGTGAAGTATAGTTTGAAAGGCTGTGTGTTCGGCTGTAAGCATACGCTGAGCTGTTTCAGACAGCTCACCAGTAGCGCTTCATTGCACGAAAACACACACAATTATGTCTAAATGCGTGGTTTTGGCGAGTTACCTTGTGAACGTAGTCTTAAATGAGTTATAAAGTCTTAAATGACCGTAAAGA
>NW_015627674.1:0-1560 GCF_001515625.1 Sinocyclocheilus rhinocerous
GTTCAGTAGGGGTTTGTTGGTAATGTGTTGGTATGTGTGTGTGTGCCATACATGAGAAAAGTTCAAATTAAGTTTAGTCAGTGTGAGTAGCATTAGAGTTAACCATTTTAGAGCAGCTTTAATGTTGCAGTGAGGCAGCTCTTGGTTGTGTTTATGTCTAGATTCTGTGAAAAAGTATCGGTAATAATACACTTGCTTTAATGGGAAACACTTTAAGACACAAGTACTTTTTGTTCCTTGTTCCCTGCTGTGAGGGACAGAAATACAGTCCGTTCATTATGTTGTACTGCAGTGTACCTGGTTGTCAATCATTCAGCCTTTCAAAATCATTCAGAATGTTTTTGTCATAAATGTCAGATAATTCTGCATTGTGCAGATTCAATTCTAAATGGAATCATATTTGTAAGACACTTATAAATGATTAAGGATCAGAGAAGACTCTGTTTGATTTAAACTTCTAATGAATGTAACGAGTTAGAAAAGGCCATTAAGGAATCTCCCATCTATAATATATGTTTTATTTATTCAAATCAAACACTACCATTCAAAAGTTTGGAATTGGTAAGATTTTTAATTGTTTTTAAAATAAGTCTTTTAATACTCACCAAGGCTGCATCTATTTGATCAAAAATACAGTAAAATCAGTCATATTCTGAAATATTATTACAATATAAAATGATGGGTTTCTATTTTAATATATTTTAAAAGGTAATTTATTCCTGTGATGCAAAGCTGAATTTTCAACATCATTACTCCAGTCTTCAGTGTCACGTGATTCTTCAGAATTCATTCTAAAATGCTGATTTGCTGCTCAAGAAACATTTCTCATTATTATCAATGTTGAAAACAGTTGGGCTGCTCAGTATTTTTGTGGAAACAGTGGTACCTTTTTCAAAATTCTTAGAGGAATAGAATGTGCAAAAGAGCAGCATTTATTTGAAATATTAATCTTTTGTAACATTAAAAATGTCTTTACTGTCACTTTTGATCAATGCAATGCATCCTTGCTTAATAAAAGTATTAATTTCTAAGAAAAATTAAAATCTTACTAACCTCGATGTTTTGAACAGTATACTGTATATTTGTTATATGTTAGTACATTGCAGCAGTCATTTGTGTAATACGTCTTTTCTTTCAACTTGTATTATAAACCATAAACAGCTGGTTTAAACTAAAGTAATTAACTAAAATAATTACAGTAGAAAATATGTCAAAGGCACATGCACATCTATATTCATATCATAAAATGAGCTTGTTTTAATCAGATATTGAATAATTACAGTGCAGTGTTTATAATTTACGTTATGGTTTGTTCTGATGTGTTATATAGATTATGAAGACAGGGTGGAGACTAAGGAAATGAGTAGATCGCACTGTGAATATATCCTATTTGCCACATTCCTGTGTATTCTCTTCTAAAACAATGATTTTGCAGTAAACTCCAAATAAAGTTTTTTACAAAATGATTGTCATGGCAAACAGCATCAAGATGTAGCAGCCAGGCAGTCAGTTTATTATATTTTGAACTGTTTCCCACACAAAAGCTGTTTATTCAGCTTC
>NW_015627675.1:0-1638 GCF_001515625.1 Sinocyclocheilus rhinocerous
AACTCTCCAGTTCATAGAAGGAACTCAACTGTCGAGCTGCAGTGTGTATCATCTCTCTGTGTGTTCATACAGTGAAATGGCCAGTATCTCATGGGCTGAGGATCAGTTCATGTGTCCAGTGTGTCTGGATCTCTTGAAGGATCCAGTGACGATTCTTTGTGGACACAGTTACTGTATGAGATGCATCTCAGGTTGCTGGGACGAGGAGGATTGGAAAGGAATCTACAGCTGTCCTCAGTGCAGACAGACCTTCACGCCAAGACCAGTTTTAGGTAAAAATGTGGTGTTTGCTGAAATGGTGGAGAAACTGAAGAAGACGAGACTCCAAGCTGCTGCTCCTGCAGTTCATCACACTGGATCTGGAGATGTGCATTGCGACTCCTGCACTGGAATTAAACAGAAAGCTGTGAAATCTTGTCTGGACTGTCGGAGCTCTTACTGTCAAAATCACCTTGATCAGCATGAGAATCTCTTCAGAGGTAAAGGACACAATCTGATGGACGCCACTGGAAGACTGCAGGAGATGATCTGCCCTCAACATGATAAAATGCTGGAAATGTACTGCCGTACCGACCAGCAGTGTATCTGTATGCTGTATTTAGTAGACAAACACAAAAATCATGACACTGTATCAACTGCAGCAGAAAGAAAAAAGAAACAGGTACTGCTCCATACTGGATCTCATAAGCAACAGAAGAAGAGACTTTTTTCTTTTTTTTCAAAAACAGTAAAAAAAAATAATAATTACTGACCCCAGACTGTTGAATGGTAGTGTTGATTTAATCATAGTTTTGTTTTCTGCAGAGAAAATTACAGAAAATAATCCAGCAGAAAGAGAAAGATCTTCAGGAGCTGAGAGAGGCTGTGGAGTCTCATAAGGTGAGTTTGGAGAAGAAGAAAAGCTTGAGTGTCTCCTCCAGTGCTGGAGCACTTTTAGTCCCACTGAAACCCACTGTGTGATTGTAATGTGTGTCCTATAACAGCGCTCTGCACAGACAGCAGTGGAGGACAGTGAGAGGATTTTCACTGAGCTCATTCGCTCCATTGAGAGACGTCGCTCTGAGGTTGACGCAGATGATCAGAGATCAGGAAAGAGCTGCAGTGAGTCGAGCTGAAGAACAACTAGAGCAACTGGAGCAGGAGATCAATGATCTGAGGAGGAGAGAAGCAGAACTGAAGCAGATTTCACAGACAAATGATCATGTTCATTTCCTCAAGGTAACAGAGATCTTCTTAAACACAGGACTGAGGACTTCAACAAGCGTTTGTGATTACAGAGAATGTTTTTGTCTTTGTTACTGTAGAGTTTGCAGTCTGTCTCTCTCTCTGGATCTACAGACAGCTTCGCTGTCAGTTCTCATCTGTCTTTTGATGATGCAGTGAAATCAGTCTCTCAACTCAGAGACAAACTGCAGCAGTTCTGCATAGATGACATAAAGAAGATATCTACAAGAGGTAAATACTGATTTATTCTCAGAACCATTCATTAAATATATAAACAGCTATACGTTTAATTTCTCCTTGACTTGAGAATTAAACTACAGATGTTTTGTAGTTAAAACCATCCAGGTCATTCTGACTCCTGAATATCAGACCAGAGAGGAGTTTCTACAATGTGAGTTACTATGAAGAATTCAC
>NW_015627676.1:0-556 GCF_001515625.1 Sinocyclocheilus rhinocerous
TGAAATTACTTTATTCTTAATGTTTTATTACATGGTAAAAAAAAAGGTTAATGAAATGGGATGTACTGATTTTGAATACATTTTTAATATAATATTAAGCTTAATATTCTTGCTGTTTAAAATTTTACAAATACAAATCGTTTTAAAAAGTAAAAGTTACAATTAATGAAATGTGTACTGTTGGAAAAAAATAGCTTTTTGATTCTTGCTGTTTACAATTTTGAGTATAAAAAGTTAACTTTTTTTTTCTTTTTTTCAAAAGTAAAATTGCGCAATATATGCATTCTGTTATGACATTGTGATAGAGATTATAACATTCATCCTGTGAAAAATTTGAGAATGTAATGGTTTTGAATGTTTAATAAATGTGATAAACAGCATTCTGGCCTTTTTAATGTGCTGTATGGAGTACAAATTTGCCATCAAAGGGTACAAAAGGCTTGTCACTGGAGCAGTACCCTTAAAAGGACGAATTTGCACCTTTTTTAAAGGTACATTATGGTACCATAGCACTATAAGGTACAATTTAGTCAGCAGAGGTACATATTTGCCTTTG
>NW_015627676.1:728-869 GCF_001515625.1 Sinocyclocheilus rhinocerous
ACAGTGTATACTCTCTAAGCGCTGTTTCGTTATTCTTTCAGTTTCGTTTGCTGTTTGATCTTTCTCATATGCTACAGGAATTGCAGCGCTTATGATTTGACCAACGCGGTGGTCGCGCCAGTGCGACCGCACACAAACAGG
>NW_015627677.1:0-437 GCF_001515625.1 Sinocyclocheilus rhinocerous
GTTGCTTTGCAACGATTTGTATCGTGAAAAGCGCTATACAAAAAATAAATTTGAATTGAATTGAATTATTTTGATCTCGGGGCTTGGTTTTTGCTCTGATATGCATTTTCAGCTGTTAGACCTTTTATTGAGAAGTGTGTGTGCCTTTCCAAATCATACCCATTCAATTGAATTTGCCACAGGTTAACTCCACTCACAGTGTAGTAACATCTACAAGCGATATTGGAATTTCAAGTGTCCCAGAAAAGGGTACGAATACTTATGCAATGTAATTATTTACTTTTTAAATTTTTAATAAATGTGCAAGTTTACAAACCTGTATTTTTTTTAAATGTATTTTATTGAAATTGTTTTATTGTGTTCTTCAAATATGAAAATCATTTAAGAAAAATGTCCCTTTAAATGTTTTATATATATATATATATATATATATATAT
>NW_015627678.1:0-920 GCF_001515625.1 Sinocyclocheilus rhinocerous
ACCGCGGACTTGGCAACACTGCGAAGTTGCGCAGGCGCTGTGAGTAGGAAACAGGGAAATTGAATTCACCGGAACACCGGCGCACTGAACGCTCTTTGTTTGCACGTGTCAATATTTACGAATAGATTAAATGAAAAGGGACATAATTAATCTTGACAAACTATATATCATTCTAAAGGTCTAAGCCTGAAGTATCGACGATAGATCGCTGTTTTTCAATGGAAAGCTTATAAAGAATGTATTTGCTAAATTTGTGTAAGCAGTAAACATCGAAACATGCATAATAAAAACGCAGTACGTACCAGATTCATCGTAATAACGAGTCATAAACATATCCACTGATGTAAATCCCGGTTTAGCTAGAAAGGCAAGGGTCCACTGAACAACATCCCATAGAGCACCTTTAGTTCAACGAAACAATAACATTGTAATATGGATGGTTATTCCTTTGTTTACATCACATTTAATCGGGGAGAGTTATTGTTTGTATCCGTTACGAATAACTTACGCTCAAAAAACTCTTGGTAGTAATAAACAACATGGTTTTGTAGCATACAGTGTTACAAACAGAATGAGACCATCCACCAAAAAAGAGTCAAAGATACGCGGAATCTTGTTTATTTGAATTCTGGTGCTCTCCTGTGACGCACCTGTCATCTGTTGGGGGCGTAACTTGCACAAATAATTCTTTTTTTCCCTATTCAACATTTTTCATATAGGCCTATATGTGTTTGTGTTTTGTGGGGAATGTGGCTGTATCTGCATGATTACCATCTGTATGACCACACATCAGCGTGTGATTACTGACTGAATGACCAGCTATCAGTATGAGTGCTGTCTATATGAGTGGCCATAAGAGTGTGACTATTGACTATATTAGGGTGACCATACGTGCCATTTTCCCAGGACGCATCCTGGCC
>NW_015627679.1:0-1003 GCF_001515625.1 Sinocyclocheilus rhinocerous
TCACCCAAAAATGAAAATTCTGTCATTAATTGCTCACCCTCATGTAGTTCAAAACCTGTAAGACCTCTGTTCATCTTCAGAACACAAAGTAAGATATTTCTGATTGAATCTGAGAGCTCTCTGAGCCTCCCATAGACAGCAACACAACTGAAATGTTCCCAAGTCCAGAAACGTAGCAAGGAGATCTGTAAAATAATCCATGTGACATCAGTAGTTAATCCGCAATTATACAAAGCTACGAGAATACTTTTTGTATGCAAAGAAAAAACAACAACTTTATTCAACAATTCGTCTCCTTCGCATCACCCTGGCAGCATTCTGGAGAATATCAGCTGAATGTAAACAGCGTATGCTGTTCTGTGTTAGCTGCGTCTACGTTGTTTGCTCTTTGATCTGAACATAAACAACGTATCTGCATGACGCAGCTGACACAGAACAGCATGGGGGTTTTTACGTTCAGTGGATATACTCTCCAAAATATTGTTGGAATTGTTGAATAAAGTCATTATTTTCTTATGCATATAACAAGTATTCTCGTAGCTTCGTAATATTATGGTTGAACCCCTGATGTCACATGGATTATTTTACAGATCTCCTTGCTACGTTTCTGTGCGTTGATCATGTTAGTATCCTTGCTGTCTATGGGAGGCTCAGAGAGCTCTCAGATTCCTTCAAACATATCTTAATTTGTGTTCTGAAGATGAACGAAGGTTTTACGGGTTTGAAATGCCATGAGGGTGAGTAATTAATGACAGAATTTTCATTTTTGGGTGAACTAACCCTTTAAGAAAGAGCTCAAGTCTGTAAGTTGCTCCTTTTACAGCGGTTCAGTTATCCCTTTAATAATTTAACAGCTTTTAACAGGAGAGAGAGAGAAAATAACACATTGAGTCTACACAAGTCCAACAGAAGAACATTGTGGTAAGAGTGCTTTCCATGGAATATAATCCAAATTGCAAAATCTAACCCAGGATATTTTATATAATTTTGAAATGAATGTGTG
>NW_015627680.1:0-1767 GCF_001515625.1 Sinocyclocheilus rhinocerous
TGTAATAACTTGCGAAAACTTGACGCTACAGCAGCACTTCTTCGTTGTCGTCTTGTCTGATGCACTGACAAGTAAAAATAACTGATTGCTTACCATTTTAAAGCAGAAGATAAATTACTAAATTAAAAACATAAACAAAAACAAACGCACAAAATGTTAAAATGCCCCTATTATGGGTTATGAAAGGTTCATATTTTGGTTTTGGGAGTCCCTAACAACAGGTTGGAATATAGACATTATATTCTGCTGATCCAACCGTAGTCCTTTTAGTGCTACTGCTCAAATAAAAATTACGAACTGTAAACCTACATTTAGTTTCTAATTAAATATTCTCATGAAATTATGTAGAAATATTTTAGCAAAATATATTAAAAATATATGTGACCCTGGAGCACAAAAGCAGTCTTAAGTCGCTGGGGTATGAATTTTTCGTCAGAAGAGCTGAATATAAAGCGCTCTGATGTTTCAGACGACTTGCTCCTGCATCTTTCCCACAGCAGCTGTTTTCCATGTGTTTCTCCAGAAGTGTGTTATTCACTGAAATAAAGTGATGTGACTGACGGATGTTTCTGTGCACAGCGTTCAGACGCCACTAATCCAGAATCACACTCACTGACCAGTATTTTATTATCCATTCTATCAGTTATTGTTGCAGCTCTGCTTATAATAAATGAAACAGCAGACAGAACTGAAGGAGGAATGATTTCTGTGTGTTTCTCAGGAACTTCAGGAGGAGGAAGAGGAAGAGATCTTCATCTCCTGATCACAGCTGTGTGTCTCTGAAGAGTGACGCATCTTTCCCACAGCAGCTGTTTTCCATGTGTTTCTCCAGAAGTGTGTTATTCACTGAAATAAAGTGATGTGACTGACGGATGTTTCTGTGCACAGCGTTCATACACCACTAATCCATAATCACACTCACTGATGAGTATTTTATTATCGATTCTATCAGTTATTGTTGCAGCCCTGCTTATAATAAACGAAACAGCAGACAGAACTAAAGGAGGAATGTGTTCTATGTGTTTTCACAGGATCTGCAGTCAGAGATCTTCATCTCCTGATCCCAGCTGTGTGTCTCTGAAGAGTGACAGATCCATGAATAATCCTCTTACATTCAGTGATGAAGCAATGACCTCTGACCCCAGGTGAGGATAAACGTGTGGTGATGACTGAACTGCTTTATGGGAGTCAAAAACACACTCAATGCACACAGACAGAACTCAACACAATAAACACATGAGCTCCTACATTAAAAACTTCAAGAGCGCAATGAAAATGTAATAAATATATATGAAATGTCATGAAAATATCTAATAGTGTGTTTTTCTTAAATAAAGGGATTCAAGACATTTACAAGCAAAATTATTAAATTTATTAGAATACAAAAAGCACACTAGTTTTTTAACACAAGTTAACACACAAGTTTTTAAATAGTTCTGTGTTACACTGCGTTTAATAATTATGTGATTATTTATAGGTCTACTTTAAACACAGTGTGTAACCAAAAATACCAATATTAACCAGAATAAAAAAAAAAAGAAAAAAGAAAAAAGAAAAAAATGTTTTTTAAAAATATATTAAAAAACAAAACAAAGCACAAAAATTAAGTCCCAAACTAGTTTTTGTTAATACAATTAAGTTGGTATGAGCCACCACAGTCGATTAAACATACAAAATGACACAAAGTGAAAATAACATGGTACTTTTGGGTTATGGAAACAGTTACTGTTATGAGACGAGAGACATGCGGATCCATATGCAAGCTTT
>NW_015627681.1:0-596 GCF_001515625.1 Sinocyclocheilus rhinocerous
ATTATATCCATCACTCATCATATTTACAGTGTGTACGATTCACTTTGGCCTGTAAAATGAAAATGGTTTTATTTGCAGTATTTTAAAACATGAGGGTATATAGTGTAAATATGGAGGATTAGGAGCACAACAAAATAATACATATGAGCAATGTCATTAAATATATTATTATTAATATCACACATGCAGGAGATATTAGTGATTCAGCCGCAGGTAATAACAGCCGTGCCGATATACAGTCTGTCTCCTGCACGCTCCATCAGTGCTCTTTCATACTCTATTACACTTACTTCTGTTCACTCTTACTTCTGCATTTATTCTGTTCTTCAATGCCACCTATTTTAGATATTCAGGAAAAACCAAGGAACTACTTCTGTCCCAAAACAACACATTCCTGTGTGTCATAAACACCCCACCTCCACGCGCTGGGAAATGAGCTCATCTGAGGAGACATGAACACAAGAACAGTACTACAGCCGGACTTCACTGACGCACAAGAGAGGACATAATAACAGTAAGATGTGTCTCTGTAAATAACAATCTTTCTCACCTCCACAGAAACAAACATGACCAGATTGTCAGTAAGAGCGGGAAAG
>NW_015627682.1:0-2500 GCF_001515625.1 Sinocyclocheilus rhinocerous
AGTACTTATTGAAATTAAGTACCTACTCATTGAGTAGGCGGTTTCAGATGCAGCCACGGTCTTCATCCCTCCTGGGGTGGTGCCGCTCTCCTCTCTAGAAATATGGCACATAGTCTTAAACCTGGCTCACACTACAGGATTTTTAGCCCGATTTAGCCCCGATTTCCCCCTCCCGAGAACCGGAGCAAAAATCTTGTCGAGCTCCTCGATCGCTCCCGATGTTCGGCGCGGATTATCTGGTAATGTGAGGCGTCCACCGAAAATCATGTCGGCGCGGATTATCTGGTAATGTGAGGCGTTCACCGATCGAATCTTGCACCTCCCGATCTGCTCGCACACAAATCGGGGCCGCCCCGATCATATCAAACATGTTTGATATTTAGGATTGAAATCGGGATGATGACGGCTATATGATTACGTCAGTACTTTCACAATAGTCAATGCACGACCGCAAAACAGCGACTGTATGGCTACATTGGATAGCGGAGACGGAGGAAACTGCTTCTTGATGTTTTGTAGTAACACGACTGTCTGTATAATGTGTCGAAAACGTATCACAACCGTAAGGAGAAAGAGAAGCGCTGGAGTGAAATCCCTCAGTTTTGAATGTGTACGGGGGTGGCAGGGGGAGTCACGAGCAGGGTGTCTGGGGGCTTTACTCAAGTTAAAACACTTTCATCATCCTCATGAATGTATGCTGGTTTACCTAATGGCTGCGACACACACCAGTTTTTGTTCTGTGCTGATCACAATCGAATCCTTTCATTATAACATACAGAGTGTTTACACGACGATGTTAATAATATATTAATTGCACAGTGTGAGATTCATTGGTCATAACTTTGTGAGATCACGATGAACTAAGAGTGACAGTTTTTAGTGGTTAAAAAAGGAGCGCTCTTTGCGAGCTTTAGGCAATAATCCATTTAAAATGTAGAACTTTGTTTTTCGGCCACACACACGTTGCACACGTATGCGCTCTCGACATTTGTCATTAAGATCACGCTATAGAAACCGCTTAAAATTAAGTATAAAGAAGAGAAGAAAGCGGCCCTAGGCAGCTGCCTACACAACGTGCAATAAGATGGCTCTAGTTTAGTGAAAGTCAATTAACAATATATAATACTTGAAGACCTTCATAAACATGTTTTGTACATTTTTATCTTGTTTGCCCAGTTTAAAGTTTTTTGGAGCATTTTGAATATATATTTTAAAATATATTATAGTATTCATGCTATATTCATACAGGCCTTTGGCCAGAAAGTGTTCTGGTATTTTATAGATTTAACATATATTTTAAACACATTTTTTAATGTTTTTAAATGTTTGCTTACATTACACATAAGTGTGGTCTTTCAACAACACTGAATCAAATACTGCAGACCATATGGACACTGATTTATTGGAAAAAGCCTTGTGGCCTAATTAGGTTAACTGGTTAGAAAAGGTCTATGCATGACCTTCCACTACTCATACTGTCCCAGGCTTTTATTGAGCTTTAACCCAGTAAATTGAATTCAGGTTTAGCACAGCATTGTGAAACAGCTTGATCATTATGCCTGGTCTAAAAACATAGCAAATATTTGTTCTGCTCTATAGACTATTTAAGTCTTAGAAAAAAGCTCACTAATGCACAATGTTGAATGTACTAGTTGGACTTACAAAGAGGGTGAGCTTGCAGGAACTGAGACAGTCATTGAGGCCCATCCAGCCCAGGTATTCAGGATACTCTCCCCTGGTTAGCAGATACCGGTTACCTGTGTAATTGGGCTGCTCGTAAACCACCCAGGCACCGCTTTCCACACGAATAGAATTGCAGCTGCTCAGGTAGGTATGGAAGTCAGAGCAGTCAGTAGGCGCGTTTCCATTACCCTTCAAATTGCGCAAATTGAAATTGCGAATTGAAAATACACCTAATGGAAATGCGTCAATTTCGCAAAAACTCCCATATATCGCAAAATAGTATTTACGCTCGCATGAGGTGGTTTTTCAGGCAATGCAAAAAAGGAATAATTCGCAAATCTGCAATGGAAACGGCTTTTTCGCATTTACAGGTCCAGTATAAGGGGCTTTCCCTACCATTAATGCTTAGACAATTTACACTGCACACGTCTGCGGTGCAGTGTGGCTCCGATACGGCCACTGAAGCTGATTGCGGCCACAATGCTTGTGTTTATTCCAGAATCGTTTCTGCTTCCGTAAAGATACACGCATACGCCTCCTTTGAATAAATATAGCCAAAATTCCACCAAAATCCGTTGCCATGACTTATCGCGAGAGGCAAAAGGTTACGTTTTAGTCGCATAACATTGGTTAATGGAAACGCCGTCATTTCGCAATACTTTTTAGTCGCATAATATTGGTTAATGGAAACGCCGTCATTTCACAATACTTTTTTTATCGGCATTTATAAAATATCGCCAAAGTTTTGCGTAAATCTGTAATGGAAACGTGCCTTGTGTCTGTTCCCCGAACTAGAAAATACAAAAAACGTCCAAAC
>NW_015627683.1:0-623 GCF_001515625.1 Sinocyclocheilus rhinocerous
GAGATCTGCCCCTCAGTCGCCTAAGGCATGTATACATATCACAGATATCCAGCGTTTAATCAAGGCATTGCATTCTTCCGCACTGTCAGTCCTTTGCTAGCATTCCTTGTATATGCTGTCATCTTTCTGAAAACAGCAGCAACAAAAGGACAAGAATATTATACTCCACTTGTTGTGAAAGCTACTGAAGGAATGGCTGAACTTTCACTGAAAGCTGCGTTAAAGGGAACAGGCCAGGTATTTTTTCATAGATATAAACCACACACACACACACTCACACACATACACAAATATGTATATGCAGTACAGTATGTTTTTCATCATCAGGGACTAAATAACAATTGTGAGGTCCTCACCAACTTTTATAGACCAATAAAAACCTGTGAGGTCCCAACTTTTATAGACCAATAAAAACCTCAGTTGACAACAAAAAACAACAAAGTTCAATATGTAGTCATTTTTTTAACCAAAAATAATCCAACATTTAGAAACTAGGTGGGGAAGAAATAAATACACCCTTCCTTCTTTCAGTCATTAAAAGAGTAATTAGCAGCCAGGTGTTACTATAGGCAAACATATGGCAGTTTGGTGTTCTAGTGCACTCAGGTGTGTATCTACATCTC
>NW_015627684.1:0-158 GCF_001515625.1 Sinocyclocheilus rhinocerous
TGCCGATTAATCGGCAAAACCGATGAATCGGTCGACCTCTAATTTTAACACTGCATGTGCTGACTGAACCAGCAAATAGCGCCATTTGGAAAAGATAAGCGCGAGCGGGAGCAGCAGTTCAACTTCCCAACAAAGTGTGTCTGCAGAAGAGCAAAGTC
>NW_015627684.1:751-842 GCF_001515625.1 Sinocyclocheilus rhinocerous
AGGCCAATATATGTATAGAAAGCCTGAAATGTCTACCTTTAAAGTTACTAAGTCACGTCCAAAACAAATATTCTCTGTTAAAGTAATCCGT
>NW_015627685.1:0-937 GCF_001515625.1 Sinocyclocheilus rhinocerous
TGCGAATTAAGGGATTTTTATTCGAAATTTGGCATTTTCATCACTTGTTTCTCATGCGATACTTCAAAATGCGCATTAAAATACGGTGATGGAAACTTAGCTAGTGACAGCGCACTTCATCAACAAAGTGAGAAATGAAAAGCCCAGTGTTACAAACGAGGCCAGTGTATGAACAGCACACAAGCACTCACCTAGCTGAGAAGCTCCAAGAGACAGTAGCAGAGTGGAAACTTAAGCTGAGAAGCTCCAAGAGGCAGTAGCAGAGTGGAAACTTAAGCTTGTTGCAGTGACCACTGACAATGCAAGAAACATTGTTAATGCTGTCAGTGATGCAGGATTGGGTCCACATATTGGATGCTTTGCCCATACATTGAACTTAGCATCACATAAAGGAATGGCCGTCAGCCAGGTATCTTGGCTGCTGGGAAAAATCTGGAAAATTGTTGGCTTTTTCCACCGCAGCTCAGTGGCTGCCCATATATTGGAGACAAAGCAGACGATGCTTAACTTGCCAAAACATTGTTTAATACACGCCGTGCCCACACGCTGGAACTCCAGCTATGAGATGGTTGAGCGGTATCTGGAACAGAAATCTGCCGTTTACTCCACTCTAACAGAAAGAGCCCATAAAAATAAGGATATTGCCAATCTGACTGACCATGAGCTGAGCATCGCAGAGAGTGTGATTGAGATTATGAAGCCTCTGAAGATGGTCACAACAATACTGAGCACTGAAACAACACCATCAGTTTCCATGATGTTACCGGTAAAAAAAACTATCTTGGAATCCATGAAACAAAATGATGGTGATACTCCTACTGCCAGGGAAATCAAGCAAGCCATCAGTGAAAATCTGCAAACGAGGTATTCTTTTTGAAAAATTTTATTTTTCATTCTATTTATTTTGTACTTTCATATCACAAGAAGCTTTTCAGTT
>NW_015627686.1:0-617 GCF_001515625.1 Sinocyclocheilus rhinocerous
CCAGCATCCAAATCTATACCACCTTCCCCGTTCAGTGGGAGAGACGGGTGGGGCCTCTCTGGAGCAAATACATGGTATTGTGGCAGGCATTTTTAGGCCTTGGGATTAGGTAATGATGACCTAGTAGTAGGATCGTCGGGTCGACAATCCGTGAGTGGGGGGGTAGATTGTAGTGGGATGGACATTGGGTGCATTGGTTCTTTAAATATGCCACGAATGCATGAGCTGTCCAATCATATACTTTCACGGGTATATAAAAGGGGACTTTTAAGGCACCGTTGTGTGTTGGAGCACCGATTGTGCGTCACTGCCCGAGGCCCGCCCATTCCGGTTTTGGCTCTTCCCGTCTCACAGGTATGTGTTTGCTAACTAGTGAGCATCGAGAGGTGTGCTTTCTCACAGGTATGTGTCTGCTAACTAGTGAGCATCGAGAGGTGTGCTTGAGGTAACTAGTTTTATTCGGATTGTAGTTTTCCGACGGGCAAACGTCATAGTGGTTAGTTGGCGGTTGCCTTTCTCATCCAACATGCTACGGCTGTAATCCTGTGCCTTTTCGCCATGTTGATGTCCGTTTGCGTGTGCGACCGGACTCGTGACTATAGCGACAACATGAAGGT
>NW_015627687.1:0-409 GCF_001515625.1 Sinocyclocheilus rhinocerous
CTACACAATTTAAAACATAAAAAGCTCCCTTTATATTAAACAATAGTACCTCTAACATCCACTATTTTCGACTGGGACGGTCAGGCAACCATCAGTCAGGCAATAATCCAGCCACAACACTAAAAACAAAGAGAATACTATCATTAAAACAAACTCCTAAGAACTAGGTCATCAATACTACAAAACTACTACCTCCTTAATCGGTGCATCATATGTTCAGTTCACGACAAAGCTCCGGCATTATTTAACATAACTGCTTATCTGCTGCCATTCTTTTGAAGTGCTATATCTGCCACAACATCAATTCATACACGGAATGCAATCAATAAAAGTAGCGAAGAAGTGAGAGCACCTCTCACAAACAAATCTTCTTCTTCTTCTTCTTCTTCTTTTGTGTTTAATGGCGGTT
>NW_015627687.1:440-576 GCF_001515625.1 Sinocyclocheilus rhinocerous
CAAACCAGCTTAAGGTGCATTTCCGCCACCTACTGGGATGGAGTGTGAGGCCTCGATGAACGAATATATTATATACTACTAATAAAAAAAAAAATAAAAAATAAAAAACATTTTTTAAAATTCTTCTAATCAAATC
>NW_015627688.1:0-657 GCF_001515625.1 Sinocyclocheilus rhinocerous
CTGCTGCAGTGTTTGCATAGAGAGTGTGTTTTACATGAGCGACACGCTTCAGTGCTCTGCATGTGTTTATAACTGACAGACATCAAACATGATCAATAACTGTTTTACACTCTAACTGAACCTACAACCAACAAAAATGACTTTCATCAACATATTGATCTGGATGCTGGCAGTATTATGTAGAGGTTTGTGTCTGGAAGGATTAATTGTATTATTTACTTGATATTTTTATGCTGTGAAGATATATGGTGTTTGTGATTTCTAATCTTTCTCATTTAACAGAATCTATTGGGCAGGTGACAGTGACTCAAACTCCCTCAGTGCTGCTCGCTCAAACTGGACAATCAGTCACTGTAACCTGCAAATCTAGCAGTGATCCTACCTGCTGTTGTAGTGGAAAACAGTGTCTCAGCTGGTACTTGCAGAAACCTGGAGAAGCTCCTAAACTCCTGATTTATGGAACAAGCACCCTCCAGTCAGGAACTCCATCTAGATTCAGTGGCAGTGGATCTAACAGTGATTTCACTCTGACCATCAGTGGAGTCCAGACTGAAGATGCTGGACATTATTACTGTCAGAGTTACCACAGCAGTGGTGATGTGTTCACACAGTGATAAAGAGTCGTACAAAAACCTCCGTCAGTCAGAGTCACAGTGA
>NW_015627688.1:726-891 GCF_001515625.1 Sinocyclocheilus rhinocerous
TCAACAGTCAGGATTTTTATAAATATTGAATTATATATAAAGCATTCATTTCAGTTTTTAACGTGATAAATGCTTAAATCTACAACACTTTGTCTTATTAAAGTTATCTACAGTACCATTATCTGTGAGGTTCATAATTTCGCCGCATGTTCTTTTTTCATCATG
>NW_015627689.1:0-423 GCF_001515625.1 Sinocyclocheilus rhinocerous
TCAGTGAGTTGTCGACTCAAGAACAGCTGCAATCGGATCATTCCAATTCGTTAATGAATCGTTTGGTGCGAGAAAATAACAGCCCTAGTACTGAGCCTTGATGTACTCCATACTGTACTTGTGATCGATATGATACCTCTTCATTCACGGCTACGAATTGATGGCGGTCAGATAAGTACGACTTGAACCATGCTAATGCACTTCCACTAATGCCAACAAAGTTTTATAGTCTATTCAAAAGAATGTTGTGGTCGATAGTGTTGAACGCAGCGCTAAGATCCAGTAGCACTAATAGAGAGATACAACCACAATCAGATGATAAGAGCAGGTAATTTGTAACACTAATGAGAGCAGTATCGGTACTATGATACGGTCTAAATCCTGACTGGAAATCCTCACAGATACCATTTTTCTCTAAGAAGG
>NW_015627689.1:609-1997 GCF_001515625.1 Sinocyclocheilus rhinocerous
ATTTTATCTCTAATAGTATCGATCTTGGAATTAAAGTAGTTCATAAAGTCATTACTGCTGTGCTGTTGGGAAATGTCAATGCCTGTTGGTGCTTTATTTTTCATTAATTTAGCCACTGTATTGAATGATTACCTGGGGTTATGTTTGTTGTCTTCTAAAAGAGATGAAAAGTAATCAGATCTAGCAGTTTTTAATGCTTTTCTGTAGGATAGGGTACTTTCCTGCCATGCAACACGAAATACCTCTAGTTTTGTTTTCTTTCAGCTGCGCTCCATTTTCCGGGCTGCTCTCTTTAGGGCGCAAGTGTGCTCATTATACTACGGTGTCAAACTGTTTTCCTTAATCTTCCTTAAGCATAAGGGAGCAACCGTATCTAAAATGCTAGAAAAGAGAGAGTCCATAGTTTCTGTTACATCATCAAGTTTTTCTGAGATTACTTACAAAGCAGTCTTTTGTGGTAGAAGTGATGGTTCTACCATACTTGTAACAAGGAGTAGAATTTACAGTTTTTTACTGTAGCATTTTTACAGTCTTTTACCATTAAATTCACGGTCATTTTTTACAGTGCACCATTACTTCAAACGAGTTATACTTGAAGCCTGCCCTCTGAGAAATACTGAAAATATTGTTATAAATTGTAGCAACACCTCCCCCTTTACCTTTTGGACGCGGCTCATGTTTATAACAGTAATCTTGTGGGGTAGACTCGTTTAAAATAATGTAAGTGCTGCAGGTCAGCGTCGTTCCACAAGTCCTTGCTTCAGACGCTCATCTGCAGATGTCTTGTTTTGGCCACAGGAATAGGTGATTTTACTACGTGAATAATACAAGCATCATTGGCCAAAGCTTTGTGTGCTCATCGTCTTCTGATTAGGACCTTAAATAGACAAATATTAAGTCTGCTTTTTATAACTTAGAGAAGGAGAATGGTTAGTATGCGAAAACAGCGGGAAACTATATTCATGCAGAGTGGTCCTTTCAAAAGATGAAATTCAATTTGAAGCTTGTGACACATAAAAACACTCATCAAGCCGATCACTTTATGTAGTGTTCATGTAAACACTATATTCAGTTTCATGTAGGGCTGCACGATTAATCGAATGTGATTGTCATGCACATCTTGTCAGTAAAGCCGGTTCTGTGATTAGTAGTAAATCTCCATCACCTGCTTTCAGACGGAGCAGCATTTACTACACAGAGCCGCAGTTCTCTGACAAGCTACGCAAAAAAAATCGCAGACGATATAATCGTACAATTATGAAATCAAAGAAATCGTTTGCGATAATGACAGCTGTTTGCATAGCTTCTCAGTGAACTACGGCTCTGTGAAGTAAATGCTTCTCCATCTGAAAGCACGTGAAAATACCACATTTAATAACATATTTTTA
>NW_015627689.1:2341-8932 GCF_001515625.1 Sinocyclocheilus rhinocerous
GGCTTTCACATGGAGCAGCATTAACTACACAGAGCCGTTGTTCACCGACCGACAAGCTGCGCAAAACATGCGCAAAATATGATCGTGGTTTTGCGTAGCTTGTCAGTGAACAACGGCTCTGTGTAGTAAATGCTGCTCCATCTGAAAGCACGTGAAAATAACACACTTAATAACATGTTTTTACTCCAAACTCACTTCATAATGTCAGCCGAGTGTTTGAAATAAATGCTTCTGTGAGATGATGTGGCTTTTTACACAGAATAAGGTAAACAACATATAAAGGCTATGTCGATTAGCATTGCATTATAGATATACTTTATTATAATGAAAATTATAATAATAAGAACTCAGATAAACCATATATTGCCGTAGTCATGTGTTTATTAGTCACACTGAATCAATGAAAGCATTTAAATCTTCTGTTTATTCAGCAACCGCTATAGGCATTTCCTGGGTTTCTTCTGCGAGGCGTATTTGGAGTTTCAGCGCGAGAGCGTCCTCTGGCCTTCGGATGGAGATTTACTGCTGATCACAGAACCGTGCTTCACTGAAAGATACGCATGACAATCGCAGCTTCTGCCTAATCGCGATTTTGATTTAATTTCGATTTATCGTGCAGCCCTAGTTTCATGAATCGGAATGAATGATCGGAATGGCTACTGTTAGATAACACTGTGCGCCAGGCCTCTAAATCTGCTCATCAGATTAATTTGAGGTAAGATATGGAGAGTTAGTGCATGAAGAAGCTTTAGCACCTTCTATAGATGATGTGATTTGGAGAAATAGATGATAGATACAGTAGTCTACAGTATAATGATCTTCAGAGACTAATGCTCACGTTTCTACAGGTCTGCTGTTACATACTCCGTTTGAGTTATGCTCAGACACTTCCTGTACTTCACTGGCCAACTAGCCATGTACTGAATGAATAGTAGCGTAATGAAAGTTTAATGAATACATCGCTAATGACCTGCTATTGACCGTTTATCCACTCAAACCACATGCGAAAGCTACTTCTCATTAAAGTACGCTGGCATTCTTACCAACCACACCATTTCTCTTTCATCCGTCTCTAATATATACAAAATACAAAAATCTATTTTAAGGTTCAATCACGAGCCAATTTCCTGGTAATAGGATTCTGTCGAGTCCATTTTCCCTGGAAATGAAAGGTTGATTATTTTCCTTTCAGTGGAGGAAAGCAATTATTTGTGTCCATCTGCAGCCAGTGTCCATCTGAAGTGCTGTGACTGCTGTACTTTACGATCTACTGTACGCGATTCCAGCCTCTGAACGCCTGCGTGTGAAGAGTTCAGTGGATCTCTGGAACCCAAACAAACTGTTCTTCAGTCTGATGTGAACATGTTCACAGTGTGCCTTTATGATTGATATTTTCTTAACTTTAGCAAAAGACTGATGAAATGAAGATGCACAAACTGTAATTCAATTTGAGTGTGGCAGCAGTTGATTTTATCATCTGACATTGTTTTTGACAGTATTTGTTTTGTACTGATGGTCATCATGTTTACAACGAAGTCAAATGTATAGAAAATGGATGGGTAGACATTTCTAGTTTTTATTGATTAATAGTAGCATTTATTCATGACTAAAATGTCGCCCATTCAGAGCAGTTAGATGACTTTTGTTAGTAGCGTGTAGAGTCACTCTCTTTTTGTAACTTCTTCATGCGTGTATGTATATCTGCATACATATAGTATGAATATGAATATGAAGCATGTATTGCCCCTCTTGGAAATAGACTAAGTGTAGTTCCTGAAGCTGACGCTCTGTTCTAGTGACACAGTTCATGACTAACAAGTGCATCTGTTGGCTAGTATTTATTTGCATCAGCAGCTATATAACGCAACAGGGCCCAAACGATCATGCTATTTTTGCATTGCATTACTTGTATGAGTCATTCATCTTAAAATGCCTGGAGACACTACAGTAACAGTCACTAAACATCATGTATGTGTCACTTACTGTATGTACATGAAGACTCTTATGCACTGCAGAGAGCGGCACTGACTGCACTGTCCGGCGTAGAGATTAATGATTCAGGAGGGGCTTCTGATTGAATTAATCTCTGGCATGGTTAAGTGGGGGTTCAAGACGAGTCGTCTGCCTTTAATGAGGGAAACTGAAGGAGTAGCATGGCCTGCCAGACCGGAAGGCATCACAGGACATTACTTATCCAGGTCTGAGCACTCTGGAAGTGCATTAAGTAGCTTTATAATATTGCCAAATTGTAATGACAGTCTGTGCATTAATGTCTGAGAAGAATGCGTGTGTTGAGGAGTTGCAACAAGCGGAGGATCGTAAATGGCCACTCGTGCAGAAACGGCACAGTTAAAGCTCATTAGTATCCAAGCGCTTAACCATCTGTTTGTTGGTGATGGTCTGATGTTTTTACCATGAGCCTCCTATTACATTTTTATTTTAAAGGAATAGTTTACCTTTAAAATTTGTCTTCCCTTCCTCTGCAGCCATCAAATCTCATTCTCCATCCTGCATATTAGAACGTTCACGTCGCATTCGATTATGACTCATGTGAGAACCAATGGAGTTTTTTTATTTTTTATTCTAAGCTCGATCACATAACATTTCAGAGCTCCAGAGGAGAGACCGATTATCTGTTAATAATGACTTAATGTCAAAGCATCATGTGACCTCGGGGGACTGGGAATAAAGCACACAACATTCTGCTATGTTCTGAAGAGAAATTGACCTTTCGCAATGCCCCGCCCCCCCTTAGTTACTGTTGCTATGTCCGACAAGCCATGCCACACATCATGTTCTCACGCATTAAAAAATACATCGCGGAGCAGAGGACACTGATTAAATGCCGACAGACAAGACAGAGCAGGTTACTTCTGATATGAAACAAGGTCTCAGCTTTAAAATTTGGTCATTTTTTAAGAAATTCAAACAATACAGATCAGGTGACAGATCGCTGTAACATCTCAGTTCACCAATCATCTCTTTGCTAGTTATACCACAAAATAAACATGAATGAACGTCAGAAGTTATCTTGTTTCAACCATGGAAAGACGTCAATTCATGCCATATTTCAAATTCAAGTCCACCGACGTTAATCTACTCTTCGGTCTGGCTTGTTTGTCAGACAACATGGCGGATTTGGCGTTATGATTGGTCAGATCGCCTGTCAATCAAGCTCCTGGCCAAGGTTCAATTGCCATCCATGTCCTCAGTGGGATATTCATTTAGATGTAGAGGATGTTTGCATGGTTTATTGTGCTTTGTGAGATCTGTTACAGCAAACACTAGTTTCTGAGCTGCAAGAGATTCTGATTCTGATATTTGAAGTCCAACAGATTCACCAATGACACACTAATAATAATGTACAGTGCTGTGCAAAAGGAGTGTGATTTTTTCAACAGAAAAAAGTTTAAAGATAGATATATATTAATATACTAAGGTTAGCTCTTGATTGGTACATGCCTTGACTCATCATTAGTTCAGCTGTGTGGTAGATTTGCTGCAGTTCTTATGGATTTAATATGCCATTCTTTCTGTGAATATAATATAGATGTGAGATCAGATCTCTGTGTGGAGTGTAGCATCTGTTTTCAAACTCCTTATGCATACAGAAATCTTACTGGATTATTACAGTTAATTAATTCTTCTTTTTGGTGTGAAATCCAACATGCCCAAAGGCCTGGGTATAACTTAATTTTCAATGTTCCACTCCGTCTATCGCATGAAAATCAGGCTGCATTGCAGAAATAAGCAGACTGTGCGGATGACAAAAATGACACAGTACTGTATGTGTGTGTTTGTGTAAGTGATCTAACATTTAATGTAGGCATGAACATGTACGCGCAGCAGGAATGACCCTCGGTGTGAATGCAGAAGACGAGATGGGATGGGGGTCGGCGGGCTGCATGCTAAAACTCACCCTACTTAGGATGCAAACGTGCACACTCCGTCCCAGAAAGCTGAAGGCTGAATTTGTTAGCAGTCTCAAGGGTGTTAGTGTGAGATATTCAGAAATAACCACAGTAATCGACTTCCATCAATCTCCCATGATTCATATCCCCTTGTTTACACAGAAAGAGTTTGAATTGAGCCTCATGATGCAGAGATGCATGACTGCGTGTAAATGGACAGATCTCACTGCAGTAATGAGATGATGAGGAAAATATCAAACCATTTTTCTTCTGGTACTGGAAATATTCTGTTGTTTTCTTTGACGAGGAACATAATAAAAATGTGCTGGATGTGTATAAATGAGTTTTTATTACAATGTCAGCTCATAACCCCTTCTCCCACATGTAGATTAATAAATGATTGCTTTTCATTAGAAGCCACATCATAGCGGACCTCTTAATAATTAATGAAGTGGACTCTGGTTAATCCTAATGACCTGGCAAAAGACTCTCATTGGATTCATTATAAGTAATCTGCTACTCTGTCACTATCCAATTAATGAAGAAAATCCTTCTGCTCGTGACACCCGTGGCATGATGGGAACAGAAACCAGACTAAGAGTTTAGGAGCGCCGTAGTGAAACGACAGCCAACGCTTTCATCCTAACCACTTACAAACACGAATAGTTGAGAAGCACTTGTTATATTTTAGAGTATTTTAGTATTCATTTAGTACTTTACAATGGTACTTTGACATTCAAGAACCATTAATGAACGTCATCGCTCAGTTTCAGTATAAAACAGTAGAATTGGCTTGAGCAGAACACATGCAGCAGTGTGCATTTAAAAATGCAAGAATATTTTTATCTGTTTATGTTCTGTGTGACATCAAAAGCATTCACAGATAACACAGAAGGGTCAGTCTCTTAATAAATAATGCACATTTCACGTTTTTCTCATAGCAGCTGGAGGAACACGTCAAGCCTTCAATATTCAGTAAATCGCCTTTCCTTAGAGAACACATTAATATTTCAGGTCGGCCCGCTGCCATCACTCTGACTATATTTGACATGTCACAGACACATTTGGACGTCAGTTCTCCTCAGTTTTCATAGAGCTGGCAGTATTTTGATGGGACTAAACTGCCACGCCAAATAATTTCGCAGAGAGTGTAAAATTGCATGGGCTCTCACCCAGCATCGTCTCCTCCTGCTGGAAAAGTGCTTGCATGCTCCAGTTTTTCTGCATTACAATGCCATAATTTATCAGTCAGACATTTTCACTGACTCTTGCTCTGCAAACTATCTCAGTTTCCCGGAAGCAGACACAGAATGAGTCTGAACTTTTGGCAGCTCCTGTCTGTTTGAGGATCATTTAACTTCATTTCCACTCATATTCTGTCCAGAAATGCTAAACACGTAAAAGGTTTGTTTTTGATCAAATATATAGTGTGTTTGTGTATATTGGTGGTCCCAGTCATTATCAGCATTCAGTGGGTTGTTTTTGAAATGTGTCTATATGATTATAAGGTCACACTGTAGTTTGGGGACCAATTCTCACTGTTAACTAACTATTAACTACGACTTTTGCCTCAATAAACTCCTAATTTGCTGTTTATTAATAGTAAGGTAGTTGTTAAGTTTAGGTATGGGGTTAGGGTTAAGGGATCTAAAATATGGTCCTGCAGAATAAGGCATTAATATGTGCTTTTACTAATTAAGTATACTAATTAACAGGCCAATATGCTAGTAATATGCATGCTAATAATAGTGAGAATTGGTCCCTGAACTAAAGTGTTGCCTATTCTAATTTTAACGTTGTTTTGTGAATAGTGTTTTACAGATGAATCTGAATTTAAAGTTTCTTTTTATGCTAATAGTGTATAGAAAATAGTAGTTTAATGCAAAGTAATCATTGTATTAAATTTGCTTTAGTTTTAAAACTGTGGCATTATATACAGCAATTTTTTTATAATAATAATTTTATATAATAATAATAATAATAAATATTTATATTTATAATATGATGGCCTTTTTGAGCACTTGAGTTTAACTGAGAGTTTGTAGATGTTTAAGAGGTTGTTGTGTTCAGTGTTGGGGAAAGTTACTTTTAAAAGTGCTGCATTACAATGTTGCGTTACTCCCTAAAAAAGTAACATTACGTTGCTTAGTCACTTTTTATGGAAAGTAATGCATTACACTACTTTTGAGTTACTTTTAAAGTCTGGGCGGGGCTTGCTTGTTTGTTTTTAATATAAAAAAGCTCTTCTTTTGCACAAAGAATATGATGCAGGAGATGAAAGTTCAACACTATTCAGCAATAACTAAAATGAAACACAAATGTGTTATTTTTGCTTAGTATGGTTGAACTAAATCATCGAAGGTCAGTAGCAAAGACAATGGTTAATAAAATGTGATTAAATACATAAATGAAATTTGTCTTATTTAACATATTTATTTATTGCAGGTTTGCGTCATCTTCTGAGTTTGCATTTGACAGTATTTATTGATTCTGAGGAATACTGAATGTGTTTGTGTGCAGTGAGATGAGTAAACACATGTTGATATTTAGTCTAGAACTACAGTAAGATCATGTTCACACACAACACTCTGCACTTACTCCTGATTTCTGTCACCATGGCAACACCAGAGCTGTCACTCAATACATATAACAAAGTAACTGCTGTTACTTATTTGAAAAA
>NW_015627689.1:8976-13551 GCF_001515625.1 Sinocyclocheilus rhinocerous
ATTTATTGCAGGTTTGCGTCATATTCTGAGTTTGCATTTGACAGTATTTATTGATTCTGAGGAATACTGAATGCGTTTGTGTGCAGGTGAGATGAGTAAACACATGTTGATATTTAGTCTAGAACTACAGTAAGATCATGTTCACACACAACACTCTGCACTTACTCCTGATTTCTGTCACCATGGCAACACCAGAGCTGTCACTCAATACATATAACAAAGTAACTGCTGTTACTTATTTGAAAAATACTGTTACTTAAAAAAAGTAATCTGATTATGTAACTTGTGTTACTTGTAATGCGTTACCCCCAACACTGGTTGTATCCACCTTGATTTATTGCAGTTTTGAGGTCAGTTTATTTCTATTTCAGAAAATAACATGATTGCTCTTCTCAGCTATTTCTTATTTTTCACTGGAATATACTTTTGGTTTTTAGAACTACTGCATCTTTGAGCCTCATTCAGTATGAGTAAAATACTGAAGTACTGTTAAAATCAGATTTTATAAGACTTTTTTTGGTAATGTGTAACTTGTAACGGAGTTGTTTTCACTGTAAGGCATCACTGCTTTTACTTACAGTTTTCATGTACTCTTTACACGTCTGTTTCAGTGAGAGAAATGATTGTTTCCTTCAGAGACTGGCACAGGAGCGGATGTGCTTTTGCTTGAACCAAACAGACATATTGTCTGGCAGGAGTTCTCGTAGTGTCTGTTTCTGAGCCAGTTTGGCCAGCTGGTTCATGTCATAATTACTGATGAAGCAGTAAAAACGGCAGGACAGGTGCTGGATGGGTTTTCATCAGTCACACATCGCAGCAACTGACTGAGAAACAGATCTTCAGTTTGAGTAAATCACGCAGGTTTGATTCATGAGTCACTAGAGAACGAACACAGCAGCTGTGCGTAAGTTACGGTTTATAGTGCACATTTACAGGGCTCATGATATCTAGTTTACGTTACTACTACTAAATACAGTGATGTTGAGATTTACACTAATTTGCATTATAAAAGAGAGAACATAATAGAAACAAATGACTTCAAGCACAAAATGATGCTCTTTCCGGTCTGCATCTCTGGTTCATGACAGGGTTTCAACACAAACAATATCAAAATTATTAGTATTATTTTAATTTTTCCAGGTTTTTGTATCAGTATTAATAGAGTAAATTTTATTTACATGCAATAATTTATCATTTATATTTAGCTGGTGGTATAATTGATTTCTTGATTATTTATGTGTCATGTTTCAGTGGAAATGAGTATCATATTTCACTGGTGTTTAACCGGATTTTAACCGTTTGATAGCCGCAGTGCAGAATGACTGTGTTTATTCTATAATAGCATCAGAAAGCCCTTCCAAGCACAGATCCTTCCTGCAGCTTGAGGTGTGTGGGTGTTTGTGCTAAAGTCTAACAGAGTTGCAGCTTCTTCACTGAACACACTGCTCTTCCTGTCTGAGCAGGAGAACGATAATTTAATTGTGTCCTTTTGAAGATAGTACTTGAGCGTCCTGAGGTGTTTGTCTCTGTCAGGCCTGTGGGAAGCTTTGGTTAGGATGCTCTATCTGGAGAAGAGCTGCTGTTATCAGCACATGAACCCCGTCAGAGCAGCTCACTGAGGACCACAGCGGTGCTGCTCGTGATGGGAGTGATTTCAGACGATCACACTCACGGATCCCAAAATTAAAATACACACCAGTCATTACACGCCAGTGTTCTTATGTGCGCAGAGAAGGTTCTGCCTGTTTCACAGCACACACACACACACACACACACACACTCACTCTCACACACACACTCACTCTCACACACACACACACACACTCTCTCACACAAACAAACAAACACACAGACACACACACTCACTCTCACACAAACAAACACACTTACACACACACACACACACACACACACACTCGTTCTGCTGTTGACAAATCTGGATTATTCTAAATGAGGAAGTGTGTGGCTGCAGTAAGCACTTGGCATAATGCACAGTCAGATCATCTTCATATGAAGACTTTCCATTCCTCAGTTTCTCCAAACATTTCCTTGCGCTCCGTAAAGATGCACTCTTGTATGACATTCTCAAAACCGGTTAAAACAAATGCCTTTTATATAGACTACACACAACCACATGTTCATAAGATCCCATTTTAGAGGAATCATACTCAAATAATGTACAAAAACATTTTCCTAATAAGCCTATTCCAAGTTGTAATAGACAATAAACATACACACACACACACACACACACACACACATATATATATATATCCGCGCTTTGCTTTGACTATCAATCACCGGTGTCAGTTTTTTTTAATCTGCATCACTGCGTTTCAATATTTCAGTGAAATTTTAAATCGTAATTTTAGCAGCTCCTGAAATTGGTCATGCCAATGATATTACCATAGCACTCAGCAGTTTAAGTAAATAGAAACTCGATTGATAGAAGGACGCAGTTGCATGGATGGAGGAAGATCAATGTAAGTGTCTAAAATGCATGCACACAGTTCAGATGAATGGTAAAAAATAAGCTAAATAACCTAAACATTAACAACAACATTGACATAAGAGTGCATTAATTTTACGTGCATCTGACTGAGAGATCAACCATGATATATCTGTCAATCAGATGCATGTAAAATCACTTTTTCTGTGCCCGCGCTTTGGATGTGTGTACCCATGGGCGAAGAAAGAAGATAGTCTATGTATGACCAGACAATTTATTCATATCCAAAACGAGATGATGTGAACATTATGGAGCGCTGAACCTTCTCATGCAGTGTATGTTTCATTCATACTTGAAGCCGGAGGGCGCTCTCGCGCAGAAAGTCCAAAACGGCCCAGTAGAAGTAATAATAACTTATGACATGCAGGAAATCCCAATATGGACAAAGTCATCCCGCTATCGCTGTAGCTAAAAAAAAAGGTAATTTCAAGTCATTTCCAGGTAATAAATAAATAAAGTATATGAATAATACAGTGCTAATTAACATAGCATTTATTACATTATAGAAACTATTCCTTATCTATGCCTTCCCAGACAGCAACCAGTGTTGGCCCAGATCCGGCCCGCATGGATTTCACACGGGCCAGACGTGGGCCGGATCTGGGCCAACACTGGTTGCTGTCTGGGTTATTATGTGTTTGTATAAACCAGTCATAAAATTGTCATTAGGAAAATACAGAAAAAAAAAATTATAGAATACAAATTATTGGCTATCGTCCAGCAGTGTATTTGATTTCTTAGCCAATTAAAAGACATAAGAAAAAATAAAGCCTGTCAATTATACAAAAGTCAGGGGGGAAAAAGCTTTTTTTATTCTTTTTTTACATTTCTACCCCCCTCACTTCTGAAATGATGGCTATGCCCCTATGTGTGCAGTACAGAAAACAGCGCGCCAGTCGTCTTCTGCTTGAATGGTTCAAAGTCATATTAAAATGTGCACAAAGTAATCGATAAGATGAATCAAAATTTTTATTTCACAAGTAGACGATTCCTGACCTTAAGCGTCATATTCCAGAATTGGAATCGATTTTGGATTCCCATGCTTAGGTACGGGTTAACATGTTAAATAAAAAGCTTTTTCGTTCTGCCGAAAATGTGCCTGGAGTCCACCTCATAACACCTTATTGCTATTATAACAAACTACACTTTTAATGTGATTTTAAACCATTCAAGTCAAGAAGACTCGTGTGCTGTTTTCTCTGCTGCACACATATTTTTGTAAAAAGAGTTAGAATAAATGTGAATGATATCTTAAGATTTTTTTATTTACCTTATTGGAATCGAAATTAGGAATTGACAAGAATCTGAATCATTAAAATTAAAACAATGCCCAACTTTACCCATACCCCACATTATTTTTTACTGGCACCTTTCTATTCACACTGTTTTAAACCCTCATTTCTTTGAAAACCTCTCACTTACACTTCTTTGCTTTTGACCTTCTTAAAAACAACCACATAATCTTACGTGAATACGTGAATGTACTTTTCAAAATTAGTTATAAAACAGTTGCTCCTGGCAACAGGGATAGCTAGTATGTTTGCTTAGTATAGCGCCAAACATGACAATTTATGAGACTAATATCATGTTTTGCTCCAAAATCACTACATAACATCAGTCATGTTTGAAACAATTGCTTTTGTGGTTCCATGTTGCTTCTTATCACAGTGAGACAGAAAATATTTTTTATAAAATTCTGTACTGTAATACAAGCTATGTCAATTAGCGTTGCATTGCAATTGTGTTGTTATTCAGCTGTAGTGATATCTGATGCATTTGTCCATATAAGGTATTTCCTGGAATATGATGTTTAATACTTCTTTGAGTCTCACTTGTGAAACAGGCATTATAGTACATGAGTGTTTAATGCTCCATAATGCTCACATGGCCTCATTTTGGGTAAAAATAGAAAAAATAATAGTAAAGTACTTTTTAATGCAGTAACTTGAGTAGTTTTTCAGCAAGCTACTTTTTTACTCTTACTTGAGTCATATTATTTTTCAGTACTTTTACTTGTACTCAAGTAAATTATTCCTTAAGTAGCAATACTTTTACTTAAGTACAAT
>NW_015627689.1:13575-23443 GCF_001515625.1 Sinocyclocheilus rhinocerous
CTGTATATATATATATATATATATATATATATATACACACACACACTAAAGAATCTTTAGTTGATTACCTCACACACTTATTGATGAATCATGATTTCTGAATGATAGTGTTTGCATGCAGGTCTTTACACATGGTTCGTGATGGAGACTCATTCTGCATGTATCTGTATGCAGGACCTTCAGCTATTTTATGTTGCTGAATATGAAAACACGAGTTTTATTTCCACAGGACAGTATGAAAGACCTAATTTATTTTCATATACTTGAAAAGGAAGGGGCTCATGTGGGAATTGAAGCTCTAAATGAATTATGGAGTGGGCTGAAGAGATGAGTCCGTTCTGTGAGAGAGACCTGAGGGACAGATCTCTGCTTAATGAAGTTAATCAGCCACGAGACCCTCGAGAAGGCTAGTCCTGCCACTCTTTAGCATCTGCCAAATATGTATTTATGCTAATTCAGACACCAGTAAACCCAGCGTGCTGCATGTTGTGTGGAGTTTCTGACATGACTTCACAAACAGTCTCATACGGCTAATTCACAATTCTTCTCTAGCACTGGTCAATTGATTTGGTTATCAAGCTGTTGGTAGTTATCTCTGCAGAATCAGTCTCTGGCGTTATTCTTTTATGAAGAGCAAATAAGCGTATGATGAAAGCAGCTGTCCCTGAATAAGCCAAAACAGCTTCTAGGACATGCTCATTTGCTGCTTAATCAAGGGAAATGGGAATACCTCAGAGATTTTACACTGCTTAATTACTCTCATCACAGCTCGAGCTCTGCTGTTTCTGTCATCAAGTGCTTCATTTGTGAAGTGACTGTGTGAGAAACGAGCCTTTGGTTGATGACCAGGCAAGGCCTCTCATATAGGCTTGTTGTGGCTCTCGTCCAGCTCTGCTGTCAAAAACTGCATCGAGGTAAAGGTCATGAGCTCACAGGACGGCTCTAGACCCTCGCGAGGCTTCTCTCTGGTCTTCTGCTTCACACAGAAACACTCAGCGGTTCTGCTGACTGCAGAAAAACCTTCGATTGCTGAGATCAAACACACTCCCCAGGTGCAGTAAAATACACTTTATTTTAGTACACTTCCATAATGTACTTAAAGTGCTCTGTTTTCACACACTAATTTTGTACTTAATATACTAAAAATTATTCTTAAAGTAATCTTAAAATCATCTAAATAAACTCAACTGTTGTTTTGGGACACCATGAATATGAACTAAAATGCGCTTTTAACATACTATATCTATTAAACAATGTATTTAGTCACTACTTGTAGTACACTTGAACCATCTTTCATACACTTTTAAATATACTCGTCGTACATAGAAAATACACTTATTAATTATTTAAAATATACTTAAGTAGCACAGTTGGGAAAAGGTACTTATATATTTTAAATAAAAACTATTTAATTTAAACTTAGGATAACTATATAAAAGTGTACTAACACTGAACTAATTTTTAAATCATTCAAAGCTCACATTTAAGAAATACACTAATAAAAGTCCTCTGTATATTTTTGCGGTCAGTGGTCAAAACGGTCAATTTCAATGCACTAAAAATTAATTTAAATATCAGTGGTATTTAGTATAATTTTGCACTCGCACTAAAGTACTACTGAAGTAGAAATATACTTTTAATTAGTGTATAACTTACAATTTCAGGTTGCACTTTATTTTACAGTACGTGTACTTACATGGCCTTACAGTTTACGTAGCTAAGAAAGTACTGTAATATAAATTAACTACATGGGGTTGGTTCAGGGTAAGTACCTAGTTTTTACCTAGTTATTGTAATTACTAAAATAAGAACATAGTATGTACATGACTAAGAGGACTGTAAAATAAAGTGCTACCCAATTTTATTTAGCACAAAAAAAGAATGTACTACAAATGTACTTGCTTATGTTTAAGTATTTTTTAGTGCATTCAAGTAGACATTATTTTCCCTGTGTCTGAAGAGCCTCATAAGCAGGACTCTGAGTCCAGGTGATGCTAAGGACCCTAGATATCACTATCCCCTCGCGAGGGACCACCTTCCTGAAATATAAAGACAGCTGTATATTTTCATGTATTAAAATGTGAAAACTATTAATAATTTATACTTGAAATAATAAATAAAGTAATAATTGTATCCAAACTTAAATAACTGGCTTTTATATTGTCATTGTACTAAAGCAAATTGTTAAATCTTTTTTCACAGAACCCAGATTGAAACCCTCTGCTTTAAAGGATGGCTTTCAAATCACTTTACAAGGTTCATATCAAATCCGGTTTATTCAAAGGCTGATAAAAAACAAATGTTGACCCAACTGCTCAACAAAGACATCAGGTAAAGAACAAGAGCAAACATTCACCCAACACGCAAGTGGACGGGTTTGCAGACTCAAAACCAAACACAACAGAGGAGTGATAAGATAGGATTTAAAATGTCATTTTTGGGCGGATCGCTGTGTTTGAGGATCCTGACCAACACTGAGCTTTAACAGGTAACGCTCTGACAAATGTCGCATAAAGCAGTAGAATCCACCCGTTTGTCAAAGACAGATGAATGCTGGGTAACAGCGATGATAACGTGAGATTTACCTCTCTGTTCTTGACTTATCATCCATTCCATGTACTGATAATCAAGTTGAAACTTTTCGTAGCCTGGTTTTGAGTATGAATTAATCTGTTTCATTTTGCTGTATTTGATCAATAATGTCAGCGCACATTGACTCATCTAATATTCTTCTGTTTTTGCTCTGGTAGTTAGGAGGTGCGTTCCTCCGAGTGGTTGCTTTTTAATGTAACCCGGCTTTTGACAGATCTGGGGAAACGGCATTTTACTATTATGCACGTTTTGTCATGGAATAATTTATTCAGACATCCTCAACATTTCTCACATTATATCAGAGATTATTCGCTATAGTTTAGAAAAAGGTAATAATATATTACAAGAACTCTGAGTTAAACTGTGTCAGAACAAATTCATCTTGATAATGTCAGATAACTTTGATAGAAAGCTATGTAATGAATTCGGTTGAATAGCTGTCAGCTGTTAAATTTAAGAACACAATTAGATAAAACCAATTTAGCTCAACTAATTACCAAGCAATGCTTCATTGTGTTCAGTCTGTAGTGTAAAAAGATGCATTAGCAATTAAAGAAGAACACTTAAGAAACACATGCTCAGCTCAAAGTGTTTGAATAATTTTGGTCCAAAATGTCACTGGTAGTCCACTGTATGAAGTATTTTTGGGTGTAATATGTCACAGTTTACTTTATTTTGCTATCCTCTCTTACATGTATGAACTATAGTGTCCTGCACCCGCTAGTAAATAATATCAAAAATTATATCTGCTGTTTGAATAATTTTTGGTTTGACTGTATCTATTGACAAATTTAAAGCAATTATAAAGAATGTGGAACTTTGTGGTAAAATAAACAATATTAATATTGATATACAGTAAGCATTTTTCTGTTATCTGGTATAAAAACCAAACAGTCAAACAGTATGTTGGCATTTCTAAGAAATAAAGTGGTCCCAAAGATTTCAATAAAAAATCTGTTCGTTACCTGGGTAAAATCTTAGAATTTAAAAAAGTTATGATGCAAATGATGCAAGATAAAAAACACAGAAAATGTGTGTACATCAGCAGTTTCTCCTTAAAGGGATAGTTCAGCCAAAAAGGATCTTTCTGTCATTGCTTACGTCTCATTGCTCCAAACCTGTATGACTTTTCCCTCTGTGAAACACATAAGAAGATATTTTGAACTTTGTTGGCAACCAAACAACATTGGAGCCATTTCCTTCTGCTTAAGAGACAAAAACACTGAGATTTCTTTAAATCAAATCCTTAGTTTTCCACATAAGGAAGAGTCTCATACAGGTTTGGAATGAGACGAGGGAGAATAGATGACAGAATTATCTTTTTTTGCAGTAATCCTTTAAGGATGATGATGCTTTATTCCTGCAGACATGTCATGGTAAAAGATTTCAGAGGAGAGAGACATGTATTCGGCCGTCGATGGTGGCTGAAGCTGACTGAGAGTCAGGTAATGAACCGCTCACTCACGGAGAGCCGCAGCATATTGATGTTTAGCAGCAAGAAAAACAGCATTTGTAATGAGCCGCTGAAGTGCGGACTGCATTCTGTGCGAAACAGCTGCCAAAATGCGATATGATGGTGAAAATGTGAGCTTATTGAATCAGCTAGAGAGGGAATGTGATAGCAGAGCTGAGGCTTTCTGACTCTCACAGTGTTCAGTTTTTCATTATTATCGCAGTGCATTGCATTTCAAGAGCTGCTGCGCTTCACTGCAAATATATTCACATTGTAACCTTAACATCTGTATTAGTTTAGCTGTTTTGAGCCTCTCCAACTTTCAATTTTAACATTTTAAGCTCTTCTGGTCACGTGACTGATTTTAGAAATAACTGAATCATATCATTGTCTTTAGAAGAATATTTGATGAACGATGTCATTCAGCAGCACTTTAATTTAACATCTGTAACCTCCCACTCATAGCCTTGTTCATAAGAGCAGATATGATGATTTGAACAGCTTGTGGAAGCTCTGGTTTGCTGTATAAAAGCCCTAACATTGCGTCGTCCTTAAAGAAGAAACTGCAGTGTAGTTCTGTGTTTTCACTTAGACTATTCCCAACAGCCCTCATTTACTTCAATAAGTGTGAAGAGGAGAACAGGAACCTCAGTATCTCCCAAACCCCCTGTGGTTTCTCCTTTTAATTTCCTGTTTAATATAATATATTCAAGTGCTTTGCTGCTTCCTCAAGCCTCTCTGGAAAGCGTCATGGGTTTTAGTGACTCTTGAAGTGCATCTCATTGCATTTGCACAAAATCCTCTGTAATAATAAGACACAAAGAGAAGGCTTAGTCTCTCCCAAAATATCCATGTCTTCCTCCAGACCTCACTCGTACCATCTAAAGCACTTTTGCAGCTTCAAAGCATGTCTTTATGTGCCAAAAATGATTTCTTAAACAGGTTGCTTTTTCCCCCAAGAACAAATCACTCTGGCTTTTGTTCGTCCTCTGTTAAACACGTGTCTCTCTTTTATATTTATAGTGTATGTGAGAATTTACAGGCACGCAAGTTGTTCCCGAACACTCAGGGCGGGAAGATAATTTACCTGGAGCTTCGATCAATAACGTAAAGAAAACCTGCATTATTAATTTGCTTGGCTCTGCTGACAGGCTCTTGTTTCTGTGGAGAAAATGCGAAGGTAATGAGGGAGGCGTCTGACTTGATGAGAGTTTGGCTGCTTTCAGAGTCTTTTGCAATCAAACCCTGCTGAAATAAACAATAGAAACCATCACAGATGTTCTAATGTTGTCAACTACAAATGCCATTACAAACCTTACAAACCATTAACTAATGGTTTCTAGTAGCAGTGTAGCTAGGTTGGCGGTTTTCCTGCGCAATTGGGCTACTTGTAAATTGTTTCCGCTGGTTTTTTTTCTCTGCGGTTTAAAGGTTTGCCATATTGCATAAATTTGTATTTGAATAAAACATGTGTATTGAAACAGTTTGCATTCTACATTCAGGGGCGTAGCCATCATTTCAGAAGTGAGGGGGACATAAATGTTATATATATAAAAAAATAAATAAAAATTATATATATATATTGTGATGAGATAGTGCTTACTCCCCACTCGTCACCCCTGGCAACGCTAATTATGGAGGACACCTGGCGATCCATTTACTCATTTAGCAGATGCTTTTATCCAAAGTGACTTGCAAATGAGGAATACAGCAAGCGATTCATCATGAACAGCAAATAAACACAATACAAAGTGTCTACCAATGATAAAACTAGAATATGAGTTTTGTGAGGGAGTTTCCTTTGAGCTCCTTTATGAAAACAGACTGTTTATGATTACTACTAGTGATTTTTCTGCTCTACTAGTGATATGTTTTTGCTCATATTCCAATATGGCAAATTTTAATATGGCAACAAATGACTAGTAGAGACCCACAGTTTCCATTAAAACCAATACAATTCCCAATATAACCATTAAAATCATTACAAATTCTATGAGGATTTCTGCTGGGGTTTTTTTCAGCAGGGACATGTGAAGTCACTTCTTTCTGAAGAAGTGAACACTTCCTTTCTTGTAACACCAGTGTGAACAATTACATTGCTAGCCATAAATTTGTTCTGCTTTAACATTTTCTTGATGCAAATTTGATCTTTTTGGTCTTGTTAAATCCAAAAACAAAAGCCTGAACAATTGTGATTTACACAGGATGGACTTTTATTCACTTAGTCAATGTTTTTTTTTTTTTGTCCACATCTATTCTAAAAAATGTCCAAATACAGTATTGAAAGTAAAATGAGAATACCCATGACTTAAGGTCTTTTTTTTTTATCTTACATTTTGATGTTTGATAACATGATGGTGGGTCATGTCAGTTTTCTGGTAATCTGTATCTGTGCTTCAAAAGGTCAGAGTCAATCCAGTCAAAGCTGACATTGTTTGAACTTTGAGACTTTCAGGGAGCTTGGAGTTCAGTGGGTCGCTGCACTGATGTGTTTAGGATTGTGAGGAATATTGATCCTGAGACACATCACTCTTGTTAGTGACCTGTTTACAGAGAGATCCATGTGATCTGATTCAGTTTGTCTTCTCTCTAACACTGGATCAGTTCTGATCCTCATACTGCTACTGTTGTGTCTCCTTTGCCAAGATCGTTTTTCTTCCTTTACAAAATTCAGTTCCTCTTTGCCTGTCTTCTCAGTGTTGATGTAAATGATATTTATGTATGATGCATGCTTTTTCTTTATGACAAATTTAGAACAGAATCAAGCCTTTTTTGAGTTGCTTCACTTTTGTTACGTTTTTTTTCCATGTTTCCCTTCTGACAGTCACTGTCTGGCTCTCTGGAGGCTTTCCAGCAACAGGGAGCACTCTCACAACATTCACTTATGTTTTTTAAAAGTTATATAACTGTTAGGACAAATGTTCTTAATGTAGTGTTCATGGGATATTCTTATAATTTTATTAATATTTCATATAATGTTGAGAAAAAAATGTTCTCAGAACAACATTCTCTGAACGTCCTTATGATGTTATTTGTAATTGATGAACATTGTAAGAAACATTTTTGTAACATTTTTTCTCAGAACAACATTCTCTGAACGTCCTTATGATGTTATTTGTAATTGATGAACATTGTAAGAAACATTTTTGTAACTTATACGGTTATGATCACAGCAGGAAAACTGGTCATTTTAACATTTTTAGAATATTAAAAATGAATGTTCATATAATATTTTGGGTGAAAATAAGGTTAGAATTTTTTTTTTTTTTGAATTTTGAAAAATGTTATAATCATGACAAGAAAACTGGACATTTTTAACAAGAAAACGGGACATTATGTTTAGTTTGTGTATTGTTAGTTGCCTTGGTTCCTGATTAGTAAACACCCGTTCTCAGTTCCCTTAATTACTCTTACAGTTTTTCTGAATTGCTAAAACACATTTCTTGAAACCATCACTCATTTTCTCAATTCCTTAAACACAAATCCAAATACTCAAACTAAATTCACGAAACCTCTGACTCTTCCATCAAAATCAAACAATCACTGCAAAACCATTTCACTTGCACTCAAAATCAACCGGTGCTCTCAGATCACACACACACACACACACACACACACGAGTCAATAAAGAAAACACTACAGAGCATTCATTAGACACTACAGAGAAAAATGGAGAACACAGCATCCAGAACATTACAGAAAAAAGTATATTGTATTGAGTAAACAATTTTGCAATTCTGTAAAAAAGTATAGTAATTGCAACTAAGGTATTGTATAGGCCTACTGTATGTACTGCAAGAATAGTATTGTGCTGAATATTGAATAGTACTGAATGTTTGTATATATTCAGCACTTGGATACTGCAAAAAATACTGCAGTCCAACTGCAAAGGCCAAAAAGGTCAAATAAAACTCTAAATGAATAGCATGTTACAGTACACTCAAATACTGCAAGTTGTGCAGTTGTGAAACCAGGGTCAATGAGAGATTAATTCTGTCTCAGCATCATGTCTTTATTCGACAAATTGGTTTAAGCTAGTGAGAATTTGGTTCAGAGATTGGGGTTTAGTGTTTTAGCAATTCAGAAAAACTGTAATTTGTATACTGCATATAGCACTCAGTTTCTGTTGTTCGTTGTCTATTCTTGTCATTGTTTTGGTTTGTCATCATTTTTGGATTATCTTTTGAGTTTTTAATAAAAGTGCTGCAACTAGAACCAGCTGTATTTATGCTTTGTTGTAACTGACCGTGACAAGAAGATCAGCGCTGTGTGAGAGAAACGTAAATGCCTGGAAGCATCTTCATCAGATGCACTAGGAAAGTGGATTTATGTCATGCCTCATAATATCAGTTTCATGTAAACCGATGGTGAGATTTATAATGTATGTGTTTCTATGGCAACAGCACTTGTGATACAGGGCAGACTCGTGAAAGGCTAAGATCAATTCTCTCTTCAAACCAGATGGTGACGAAAAGTACTGGTCAGACATTACCACAGTCTTTATGTGAGCATGTCTAGAGAAAAATATAAAAAATGACCAGACAGTATGATTTAATACCTTCATATCTACATGGTAAAACAGCAGCCACCAACGGTTGGTTATACTAATAATCAATGAAATTCAATTACAGACATTCAAAGTACATTTAAAGTAGTCCTATAGAAAAGAAAAATAGTTTAATGAGTTTACATTAAAGAGCAGCTTCTAAGATGTTTCTCCTCAGAAAAAGCTTTCTCAGCTTTGTCTCCTCTAGCGTTGAAGATCTCAGAATCCGAGATCTCAATATGAACTCAAACATTTCTCTTTTATTTCATCTATGATCAAACGATCTGAGCTGCTTGCATGTTACAGATTCAGCTCTATTTGCGTCTCATTTGTGTCTTTTTTTTCTTTCTCTCGTGTGTGTGTTTAGGAGAAATATCTGACACAGATTTGATGGTTAACTGAGTTCTCCTGAGTTCTGAAACTCCGAACAATAACAGGTAAAGTAGTTCACTCGGTTTCGTAAGCATTCAGACCAGCTGACTACATAACTGTTATATGTTATATGTTGTATTACTGCAACAAAATGTTAATTCATTAGTCTTTAATGTTTAATTTGTTAGTCTTTATGTTTGTTCTCAGTTGAACTAGCAGCTACTCTTAACATGTGTGACTTTACCTAGCTGTTATTTCCGACACCTGGGAATAACGAGGCCTACAATATGTTTATCAGAGTTTAATCACTGGTAGAAGAGATTTGTTATGCTTCTTTTATAAAGAAGTAATCCATTTTACTCCTGCCCACTCAGGGCTTTCTCTTAACTATTAAAATGTGGCCATAAAGGCTTATAGGAATGACATTTTGTCTCTATTTGATTGGGAAAGATTGCTTCACACCACAATACATAATAAATAGAAGAACTGAAAGTGTGCGCAGACATCAGTACCCATTCCTGCGAATACCTGTGCAGAATGTGGAACAAAGGCACATAAGGTTTATGACACAAAAGCCCTTCAGTGATAATGTGGCTTTTAGAGACTAGAAGCAGATAAGGAAAACTGACTGAGCAGAGGGAAATCGATTGCTTTAAACAATTATGGTGCCGCGGCAGGCCAAGCCGAGCGAACATCATCGACTGGACCTGCCGCTGTCAGTCGATGTCTCGCCCTCACCATCGTCTTTCAGCACACAAGTCAAGTCACCTTTATTTATATAGCGCTTTTAACAATACAGATTGTGTCAAAGCAGCTTTACAGTATCAAATGGGAAAATAGTGGGTCAATAATGCAAAGTGACAATAGTAAACACTCAATTTTCAGTTAAAGGCAGTTCATCATTG
>NW_015627689.1:24326-35391 GCF_001515625.1 Sinocyclocheilus rhinocerous
AAAACCAGCAGTTCAGTTCCAGGCTGCAGCAAAGTCAGATTGTGCAGAGGACTCATCTGGTTCCTGTGGTCTTGTCCTGGTGGCCATCTAGGAGACAAGGTCTTCACTGGGGATCTGTGTCTGGGGCTCATCTAGTTGTCCTGGTCTCCGCTGACATTCAGGGCTGTAGAGGTCCTCTCTAGGTGCTGATCCACCATTTGGTCTGGATACAGACTGGATCTGGTGGCTATGGTGACCTCGGAATAAGAAAGAAACAGACTAACAGACTGCATTTCTTTGCTTGTTTATTGTTTTTCTCTGCGTGTTTCCCATTTTAAAAATCGTTGTGACAATGATAACATACAGCTCGGAAACCTTACACAACATCAGCAAGATTTACAGCAAACTCATAACACTGCAATGGAGCTGTTAGTGGAGCTAGAAAAACACGGAATACGACGACCAGGTCCTAGCTCCCCGGCCTCACCTGAGCGGACTTACCGCCTTAGAAGACAGCGGAAATGGTGCGCACGAAAACAGAAATGCGGTAAACGCTGGGGAGTTGAGGCCAGGCTAAAGGCTAACCCTAACAAACCAGCCGTACCATCGCTGTTCTTATCCAACGTAAGATCCCTCGACAATAACATAGACTTACTAAGACTCAGAATGAACACCCAACAGGAACTGAGGGAATGCTGTATCCTAATTTTAACGGAGACATGGCTTAACGACAACATCCCCGACTGTGCGGTTCAGCTAGATGGGCTCATTTGCTTACGCGCCGACAGAACCTCAGCGTCTGGGAAGAGTAAAGGAGGAGGACTGTGTGTGTATGTGAACACAGGTTGGTGCACCAACACTAAGATCATCAAAAGTTACTGTTCTACGAACATTGAATATCTGTTGATCAAATGTCAGCCGCAATATCTACCAAGAGAGTTCACTGTCGTCATTATCGCTGCTGTGTACATACTTCCGAGCGCGAACGCGAATAACGTGCTGGCAGAACTGCACAATATTATCAGCTGTACACAAAAAAAACATATAAACATTACAAAGATAACACACTGGACAATGTTTACACCAACACGCTCGGCGCTTACAAAGCCGTGCCCCACCCCCACCTGGGCCATTCAGACCATATCTCTGTGCTGCTAATCCCCACTTACAAACCACTGCAGAAACGTGAGAAGCCGTCCACCAAGAACATCAGAGTATGGACAGAAAAAGCAAGCTCAGTTCTTCAAGACTGCTTCGATTGTACTGACTGGGATGTTTTTAAAGAGGCTTCTACACACAATGGTTACATTAACCTAGAGGAGTATGCATCTTCCGTCACTGGATTCATCAGTAAATGTGAGGATGATGTGGTGCCTACTAAGACTATTACTGTACAACCCAACCAGCAGCCCTGGCTAAATGCTAAAGTCCATGCACTACTCAAAGCCTGTGACGAAGCCTTTAGAGCAGGCGACAAGGTGGCACTCAGGGCAGCTAGGATCAACCTCACCTGTGGCATCAAAGAAGCCAAAAAATCCTATGCCTCTAGAATAAAACAACATTTTAACAGCAATGATCCTCAGAGTATGTGGAAAGGCATCCAATGTGTAACAGACTACAGGCATAAAAACCATCTTGCCTCTACAAATTTCACATCTTTGCCAGACACATTGAATGAGTTCTATGCACGATTTGAAGGAACTAACCCCAGGAAGGTGGTCAAGTCTACCCCCCCACCAGGCAATAATGTGCTGTCTGTTTCCTCAAGTGATGTCAGGAAGACCCTCCTCAGGGTGAACCCCTGCAAAGCTGCCGGACCTGATGGCATTCCCAGCCGTGTCTTCAAGAAATGTGCCCACCAACTGACTGATGTTTTTACAGATATTTTTAACATCTCCCTTGAGCAGGCGGTCGTCCAATGTGCTTCAAATCCACCTCCATCACCCCAGTGCCAAAAACCCCCACAGTAACATACCTAAACGACTATCGGCCTGTTGCACTCACCCCTGTGATCATGAAGTGCTTTGAAAGATTGGTCATGACTCACCTCAGAGCACTTATCCCACCCACTCTGGACCCGCAACAATATGCATACAGACACAACCGCTGCACAGACGATGCCATTGCATTCACAATTCACCAGGCCCTTTCACATCTAGAAAACAAGAACTCATATGTCAGAATGCTGTTCATTGACTTCAGTTCAGCATTTAATACAATCATCCCACAAACACTAATTGAAAAACTGTCTTTACTTGGATTAAGCACATCAATGTTCAACTGGATCCTTGACTTCCTGAGCAACAGACCAGAGGTTGTCAGAATAAATACACAAACATCCCAGCCCATTACCCTGAGCACTGGTGCACCACAAGGCTGTGTACTGAGTCCAGTGTTATACACCTTGCTGACTCATGACTGCATTGCTAAACACCATAGCAACAGCATTGTAAAATTCGCAGATGATACCACAGTTGTGGGGCTCATCAGCAATGATGATGAGACAGCATACAGGGATAAAGTCAACCAACTCATAGCCTGGTGTGACTACAACAATCTCTCTTTGAATGTCAACAAGACAAAAGAGATTATTTTTGACTTCAGATGCACCAAAGCCCAACACCAGCCTTTATCCATCAATGGCACTGTGGTTGAAACAACACAAAGCTTCAAATTCCTGGGACTGCACATCTCCAACAACCTAACATGGTCACTAAATACCTCCTCCTTAGTAAAGAAGGCCCAACAGCGCCTATATTTTCTTAGAAGGCTGAAGAAAGCAGGCATGACCCCCTCTATTCTCACAACTTTCTACAGATGAGTCATTGAGAGTGTACTAACCAGCTGTATCACAGTTTGGTATGGAAATTGCTCAGCATCTGACAGGAAAGCCTTACAACGGATAGTGAAGACGCCACAGCACATCACCATCGAATATATCTACAGCACCAGGTGTGTGAAGAGGGCAACCTCCATCATGAAGGACCCTTCTCACCCTTCCCACACCTTGTTCATGCCTCTCCCATCTGGAAGGAGACTGAGAAGCATTCAGACTAGAACTTCCAGACTCAAAAGCAGTTTCTTTCCACAAACAATCAGACTTCTCAATAGAAACGTGGCTTTCGAAGGTTTCGAAGAGAGCCACCGAAACACAACCAGACCCACCAAAACACTTCACTTTCACACACAGAGTTTTGAAGAGAAGTTCAGACCAATGGCATTAGTTGAACAAAGTTAGTTAAACAAACATAATTCATTTCCTAATTCATTTGCCAAAGAAGATTTTTACACCACGCTCCAAGCACCAGAAAATACTGTTGATTTTTTTTTTGATCAAACTAAATCCTGATAATTAGATCTCCAAACAGATGTAGCTATAACACAGACTCACTGAAAAAAAATCCATTATTGTTGCTGGTGTTTAACTGCATCTAATCTTTAATATGGTGTTTCGATTATATGTCACCCTGGACCACAAAACCAGTCATAAGCATCAATTTATACATCAATTTATAAATAAGCTTTCCATTGATGTGAGGTTTGTTACGATAGGACAATATTTGGCTGAGATACTATTTGAAAATTTGGCCCGTATTCACAAAACATTTGATCTTACCACTAAGTGTTCCCCTAAATAGCAGTAAAAGTAGTTAGCTAAGAGTTTTCTCTTAAAACCAATTCACAAAGCTGCTGAGACAAACTTTTACTAAGGAATAGACAGAAGTCTTAAGCTAAGAATAAGGGGGCGGGGTTGACCTCGTTGCTATGGGTGATGTCAGCATGCTTACTAACTATGCACACAGTGATTGGCTGATAGTCTCAGTCAGAGATTTATTCATGGAAACATTGTAGAGCGCAATATTATGTTGCCATATTCAAATAAATATTTAAAAATAAAAATATTAATTGCCACATTCAAATAAAGATTTTAAAATGCAGGCTAAGAGTCACTAATAAAACAAGTATATGTTCAGCTAACTGTCAGCCTCTTACATGTATGCTTCTCGTAAACAATTAGTCAATATGCATTTAAACAGCCTTTTAATTAACAGAGTAGAATAATCATGGCTGATAGTAAGACATGCACATGTAAAAGGAAACCAAACTGGATGCAAGAAGAGCAGTTATTTCTTGCTCAACTGGTTAATGAAAACAAGAATATAATCAAAGGAAAATTTGGAGTAGGGATAACCTCCAAAACCCAAGGCGATACCTTTCTAAAAGATCATCATCGAATGTTTCTAAAATGTTTACGTTCCGAGGCAGATTGCGGGCAACAGCTATTTTAGGATTGTTGTGGCTTGGTCTTAGTGACTTAGGAGTCCACTTCACTACTCCTAACGTTTCACAGATTTAGGAGCTAGTTTTAGTGCTAAAATGCATACTAATCAAAAATTAAGTTTTGATATATTTACGGTAGGAAATTTACAAAATATCTTCATGGAACATGATCTTTACTTAATATCCTAATCATTTTTGGCATAAAAGAAAAATTTATAATTTTGACCCATACAATGTATTGTTGGCTATTGCTACAAATGTACCTGTGCTGCTTATGACCGCTTTTGTGCTCCAGGCTCACATATATATATAGGTTATTTGAGTTTTGTATAGGTTGGGCAAAAGCACATTTGTCCAATGCACCTACTGTATGCTGGTAACTGTTATCAGCAACATTATCATTCATCAGCAATAATTTATTTCTGTATTCAACTACCTAGACACTTACTACTGAAGAATATCCTGAAGAATTGAATGCTGAATTAACTGATGTATTTGCACATAAAGTAAATGGGGTGCAGACCAAAAAATTTTCTGATAAGTCAAGAGAGGGGAGTTTTTGTGTAAACTCTCGATGGAACTCAGCATACATCTATGAGCGTAATCCCTAAAGATCTTATCCATCTTTTGACTCAAATTATTTGCATAAAACTAAGCCAGTGTGATACAGATACTGGAACACCTCCCTCAGGGAACATCCCTAAACCTTCATCCATACAGTGTTCACAATGAACTTTAATGACTTTTGAGTTTTCAGGAGCTTTTCGCCTCCTTCCCCAGAGGCGTTACAAATAAAAGCTGAGTAACATTAATCAAAGCAGTACAGTAAATACAGCGACTGCAGCTCTGCTCGAGTTTACTGTTGTGATAAAGTTTCTTATTGACAGTTAGCAACTTTAGTTTGGGCAGCTGCAGAAGCTCAAGACGTCCTATTCGCTGTACAGTCTTTAGGAGAATTCATGAAGGATTTTAGCAGAGAGATTATAATAGATGAGTGATGCCATTCAAGATCTACCAACAGAAATTGCAGGTCAGTTATGCAGGAATCAAATTTGTTTAGCTTGAAGTATTTTGGTGGATGAGGAACCATACAATATGCAATGCTATCCTGTGAGCATCTAATGCAGTGCTTCTCAACCACGTTTCTATGATGCACCTGATGAAGTTTCACTGCTAATCTAATTCATAGTATGGCCTTGGTGTAATCACAGATTTTTGTGTTTTTACATAAATTTGAATGACTTTAGATGCAATTTTATTTGAATACATAAGGGTTTTTAAAATAATTACGAGAATATTATTATCTGTTTATTTATTTGAATGACTCTAAATGTTATTTTATGTATCACATTTAAGTTTGTCAAAGATGTGAGGAGAGAATTCAATTGAGTTTTAAGTGCACCACTAACACACCAAACTAGCAGCGCTGCTCTGAATCCGATGGAGCGAGAGGTTTGTTATCAACAATTACAGAGACACATGCTGGAGAGAGCAGATGAACAGAGAAGAGATGCCCATCTTGCACATCTCACACTTGCAGTTTTCATTCAATTTAGTTATATTTTATTTGCATTTGATATGCAAAATCCACACGTCACCTTTCAATTTTTCTCACTTGCTATCTAAGATTTAATTTTTAAAAATTCAATTTTTACCTATGCAGCCCCGCTCAAAAATAAATAATGTGTCTTTATTCACTAACCAATCTGGACTGTGGGTGTCAAGCTCTAAAAAGTACAAATAGATTAAATAAGCCAATCTCACTGTAAATGAATTTTAATCTGAACAGCTTTCAGAGGAACTTCTTATCTGATCTCACTTCATGCACCGTGTGAATTGGGACTGACTGAAATAATTTCACTGTACAAATGCTGCAAAGTAGAGTCACATTGTTAAATCAGAAAATGTGGCAGTCTCTTCCGAGGAAGAATTTTGCATCTTTAATATTAAAGTTAAAATTGGGCAGGGCTTAGGCTCAGGAAGAATGTGCACTGGCAGAATGTAAGGAGGTGATCAGTTGCACTGATCTCTGTTGGTCAGTTGGTTTGTCTCAGTGGGAGTAAAAATATCCCAGCATGCTCTGCACACACATTATCTACCAATGAAAGTCAATGGCAGATTTCAAATGCAAAATTAGACATTGATGTGTAAACAGCACAACAAATGGACGCATGAAATATTCCTATAGAAAGGTGACGGGCTGCATGCCCAGTTATTTGTTTAATCCATGCGCTTTCATAGAACATCAATAAGAAATCTCAGTCATCATTTATTTTAGTGGTTACAAATATAACCTGAGAATATTACCACCATTGAACATCCTGCTTTTGTGGGAATGATGAAGAAACACGCACATACACCAATACTAGAGAAATACAAAGACTAGCTTAAGACAAAAAAAAAAGTCAACACCAAACCTTTGTCAATCAAATCAAATGCTTAAAGTTAACATGAAATCTAAATTTACTAAATTATGTGAAACATTCCTCATTTCAGTTCCTCGTGGATAAAATCACAAAATGCGTCAGATCGTGAAGGTAAAAGAGACATGAATGCTGTTTCATGTAGACTTTAAAGTGACTCTGCGGTAATGTTTTTCTCTCTTCCAGGACTTTGCAACATTAACACAGTGTTCTGAGACGCTTCAGTTTTAAAGTGAATCTCTGTCAGCTTCTTCCATTACATGTCAGGTAAGCAAATGCATGAGCAGTAACAGGCTTGTTAGGGCAGTGTGTTTTCTTCATCTGTTGGAAGTTATTCACACAGCAGTACATTCATTCTGTTAATTAATAACTAACATCGAACATGATAATATTAAACATCATCTGCAACAGTAGCATACTACAATAGTTTTGTCTTCTTTCATTGAACACTTAATTCATTGAAAGCTAAGCAGATTGGGCAAGGTGTTAAAAGGGCTTTTTCAGATAAATGGTGTTGGCAAAAAGGAACTACATTTGCAATTAGATAGCGGCTAATTGGAGAATAAAATTAAGAGAGGAGAATTACTGGTCATTTTCCCTTTGTAACGCTGTTTAATTAAAAACCCTCGTCAGAATTGTAATTAGGACATGAGACGTACTCTATCTTCAGTCTAATCAGTACACTTGTGTGTCTGACCTGAGTAAAACATGCTGTAACAAACACACAACGCGCATATGTACACAACTCTTTATCAAAGCATCAAATAAAAAAAATAAAAAAAAATTCCCCTTTTTCTACTAAAAGGACGTTTGCTGCTTTAGTGTTTTTTTTTTCTTTCTTTTTTAAATTTAATTTAATTGATCTTTTATCATATTGCATGATTAGAAAATAAATATACAAATGAATCACAATAGTTTTTTTTCTTTTGAACCAAATGTTATGATCTCTATAAATCTCAAAATGTGTTTGATTAATGATGAAACTTTACATTTATGAGACAGGCTCTTTGATCTTCTCAAAATAACAGTGTCTATTACGCTTTTACAACACCATTTCTGATCAAACTGTGTTTGAAATGGTTTACTATCATACTCCATGCTGGACATACCTGGGCTGCGTTTCCCAAAAGCATCGTAAGCTTAAGTACATCGTAGACCCATTAAAACTGATCAACTTAAGCTTACGATGCTTTTGGGAAACGCAGCCCTGATCTCTTGAGAAAACGTAACTATTTTACAAGTTATGAGTTTACGGTGTCCTGTATGGTTTTTAAAGCAGTGCACCAGTGTGACACAATAATTTTTTTTAAATAACTGTAGTTTGCTGAATCATTTTCACTAGACCTGTGTCTCGAAGCATTCCCAACTCTTCACTAGTCACTATCCTGAGACGAGACAAATACCAAGTCGAGAGCTTCCAGAAATCATCAGTCACTGGTGAAACTTCTACTGGTTTCTGCACAATCAGATGGTGTATTGCACATCTACCAGCAGGACCAACCTTGACCAAAGTAACCAGCCAAACCTGGACCCCCGATGAGCATGACCATTTTAAAAATCAGAGTTTGTCCAATGACATTCTTAGAAAGCTGGCATAGTATGCAAAGTAAATGTATATGTTAGGAAGGAAGTTTAGCATGATGCAATTACTGACTACCTTCATTCCATTACGCTCCACTTGTATTTCTCTCGGATGAAAACAATGAAGCTAGCAATATGTTACATCCACATTGTTTCATCAGAGATGTTTCTTTGTGCAGGTAGTCTTCAGATTCCGGGTCACGTATGTTCACACCTGGTGACCTCGGGCAGCGGCGTTTGCTCCTGCAGCGCCCCCTGTGGAGGAGTCTGACCGGATCGACCCGACGCCACAAAGTTCTTCTGTAATTCCACTCCAAACCCAGGCGGGGCGCTCTGCAACTGTCTCCTGTACTGCACAAAGCTGCACGTCTTCAGAACGATGGCGAGGATGTTCTTGGCCATGAGTATCCCAGACACTCTGTTGTCCTTATAGAGGAGCATATTCCCTCCACGGATGAAGAGAGTGACGATGTTAATAGTCACCAAACTCAGAATGGGGTAGAGCATCATCTTGTGAGGACTGATGTTAATGCCTTGCATGCTGATCTCACTCAGAGACACGCAAGGCAGCACTAAAAGAAGAATATAACAGTAGAAAAACATCAGTCCCTCGGCCCAGAGCGGAAGCCCTTTCTTCTGCGGCTCCCACAGGTTGGCCTGGATGTCCAGAACATCCAACAGATCCACCACCACCCAGAACAAACGGTTTCTGATCTCCTCCTTCTTCTTGAAAGCCTTCACGTACTCCATGTGGTCGATAGCGACCAGGATCAAGAAGAGCGCGGGAATACTGACGGAGAGCAGGAGCGTCAGAGCTTTCCGAGCCAATGTGTCCAGGCTCTTACGGTCAGCCTTGTAGTTCTGGTAAACAAAATACACCTTAATCTCCAAGACGAAGATGTAAAGGAACCAAAGTATCATGGCGTAGCCTCGTTTTGCCGTCCTCACTTCAGCCCCGACCCACACCGCCACGTACCGCAGCACGATGAGGAAGCAGAGGTCTCCCACCGTCACCATGATGCAGATGCCGATCTTTCGCGGGCCGTGGTTCTGCTCCACTAGGTAGGCATCCATCAGTGCCATGCTGCTCATGATGATGATAGTGGACAAGCAAACGTGTGGCTTGTTGGTGGAAGGCGGTGGCACCATCCTGCTGACCTCTTCCCTGAACCAAGGGGACTCAGAGTCTTCTGCTCCTCGATGCTGCTCCCATGGAGCTCCAGGATTCACTAGCTGGACACAAACAAATCACCAAGATGAAATCTAAATTATACTCTCTTCCCAGATCACTCTGTCTTGCCAATAACCTGTCTGAATTTAAATCGCTGCTCAAAACTCACTTGTTTTCAGAATGTTACCTTTCTTAAGTTGACTTCTGTTTACTCTGCCTTATGTTGTCTTATCTATATATTAATCTCTGAATATCCGATGTTTGCTTTACTTTCTGTATTATTGTTTGATTTTATCCTCACATTTCTGATGTTTATTGTAAAGTGTCCTTGAGCTCTGGATAGATGCTATATAAATAAAACTTATTATTTATTATTATAAGATGCAAGTCCCAATATGCACAAACCATCAAAGCAAATATGTTTAGGGTACAATGGACCCTTTTCACAAGACTGTGATGATGCTTTTAACGGTCATCAGCATTGTAAATCCTAGAAAGTTTTTTATATATATTTTTTTTTAAATGTGTGTAACACTTTATTTAGATGGTCCCTTTTGAGCATTCTGTTGACAATAAGTAACTTTGCACCTACATGTCAACTAACACTCATCAGAGTATTAGTAGACTGTCTGATTAATATCTGCTAACTCTTTATTGTGATATTGTCCCAACAGACATTCTACTGACTATAAGTAACTTTGCAAGTACATGTCAACTTATTCTAACCCTAACCCTACCAGTCTACTAATACTCTACCAACACTTGAATGTGTTAAAGGGACCATCAAAATAAAGTGAAACCAAAATGTGTGTACATTTATAACACTATACTTTGTGTTATATCACCTTTGCATTAAATTACCAAAAATAAAAAAATAAAAAACTAGTTAAGGCTAACGCGAGGCTGTTTCTAATGCAGCGTCTATGGGAGGGATGGTAAATTTGACATCGTTCTCTCTTCTCACTGCCGCTATCAGTTTCTCTCCATTTTTTTCCTTTTTTTGAAAGTCATGAAAACACTATTGTTGAGTTTTTCTTTTGCTATTTGAGCAAATGGGAATGCAAAAAATATTTTGTACTATATATTTTTTAATATATTGTAACTCTCCCATTCACTGCTCTTCAAGTTAAACCAACTATGATGACTTGCACTACTGAGAAACACGCAAATGTGAAAAAGGTTCATCTTGAAGAATTTCTAGTCTGACAGTATTTTGGCCACTGTTTCCAGATCTACAAAGCTGCATTTAAAAGGTCTTGTTTTGCACATACAGTGCTGGCCAAAATGATTAAAACACTAGTATTTTCGGCAGCTAAAAATGGTTTTAAGTCAGTTATTTCTATCTTTTGCTGTAGTGTGTCAGTAGGAAATATCAGTAATAGTGTAACAGTATCAGTAGGTAATAATGCAGTGAGATATATGTTTGAGCTGCACACAGAGCTCTGATCTGATCATCATCAGTCTGTCTGGAATGACATGAAGAACCAGAACAAACTGAGACAGACTCAATCCAGAAGAACTGTGTCTCCGAGACGCTTCAAGAAACCTTGAAGCTACAGTGCTGTTAAAAGTTTAAAAGTTTTAGGCACTTGTGTAAAAATGCTGTAAAATGAGGATGCTGTCAAAAATA
>NW_015627689.1:35516-36670 GCF_001515625.1 Sinocyclocheilus rhinocerous
GGTGCACTTGAGCAGAGTTTCTCAGGAGCTTTGCAGGAGGTTTCTTGAAGCGTTTCGGAGACACAGTTCTTCTGGATTGAGTCTTTCTCAGTTTGTTCTGTTTCTTCATGTCATTCCAGACAGACTGATGATGATCAGATCTTAAAACCATTTTTTTGCTGGTGAAAATACTAGTGTTTTAATAATTTTGGCCAGCATAGTACATCTACAGGTGAATTTAATGCACTCTCTAAAAATGACATTTAAAAGAAAATTTAGAAACCGACTGGACACCTACCTTCTCCTCTGTCTGAAGTTCATCGTAACGATCAGCTGTGGACCGTCCTCACGCGAGTAATCCACATGTAAAGTGACAGCAAACACACGCAGATCTCCCCTGGTTCTGCTGTGTCCTGCGGTCAGGCATGTCTCTTCACATCACAGCCCCCAAATCCCTAATGCCTCGGATGTAATCCACTTAAGTTTGGAGTGTGCAGAGAAGGGTGCTGTAGACGTCTCAGAAGGGGATTTTGATTTCAGCACAGGAGAAAAAAATCAGACTAAAGCTAAACTGACTTTTTTGTGCTTCAGACTAAAAACCTACCGCAAGAGCAGGCATGTTATTCTAGATGAAAGTCGGCTTACTGTAGCGTTAACCCGTCAGGGTGTGCTGATGATCGCTCCAGTGGTTCATGTGTGTTTGCTGCTTTGTCCAGTGAATGCAGATGCAGTTGGATTCGATGTGTCCTGACCGCTCGCCACCTCATATCTGAACGGGAAGCTGCTGTCAGCTGTACATCGCTGCTCCGGTCTCAGCTCTGAGCCACGCCGCATCAGGAATATCAGGAATAATGCTGGAATCCAGTCTCTCTCTCTTTCCATATATGTGTTAATGAGGTGTGTGTGTGTGTGTGTGCTTGCATCTCCCCCTCCTGCTCTCCTCAGACACTGACACAATGTGGCTCCTTCAACTCTCTCTCTCTCTCTCTCTCTCTGATTCAGATTCAAAGAGCATTGTTTGACTTGCTAAATATCCTTATTTTTTGTAATTATTTGGTTTATTGCCAAAAACATTAAATATAAGTACATACACACAAATAACAACAAAGTACTAATAAAGATGTAAGCGGGAGGAGAATGATGTGAGAGGGGGCTGGTTCTTTAATGCTATGGGG
>NW_015627689.1:36974-39151 GCF_001515625.1 Sinocyclocheilus rhinocerous
GGGGGGGGGGTGTTCACTGAGATTTAAATGCTTCCAGAATTTGACTGCTTATTTATGTATTTTTATAATTTGTGAATGTTTGCCTGACTCTCCCCTGCATGCATTATTTGTATATATAGAGCAGACGTTTAATTTAAGTGACGCCAGCGGCTGCAGATCATTCCAGACTGAATGCAGGTTTATTGGTGTAGATGTTGAATAACGTCCGTTTGTCTCACTCCACGCTTTTGAGAAAGATGTCGCTTTCATTTACTTTCAGTGTACATTGATTTAATTAGGTTATAGGTTTTACTTCCTAGACCCCTTTCAAAATGTTTGTAAAATAATCCTTGGTGCCAGATTGAATCCAATGAAGTTCATAAAACATGCAAACATTTTGCTTGTTATTTTAACAAGCATGTTATTCAGTAAAAATCTAATCTGACTAATAGTCTGTGTGTTGCGATGAAGTCCAGGAGTTTATTATACTACATAATAACTTTTACAGAAATATCTCTCTGTAATTACTGGCTCTCCGTTTTTAAAGACGATAGCTGTTATCAGTGCTTGATTCCTGATGAATCAGAGATGTGACCGACATCCACACATTTAATTACGGTCGATTGGAATTTAGTGCTGCTTTGTTTTATCATTTCATTCAACATCCCATAAGATCCAGATGCTAAGTCTAATGGATTTTAGTTATCTTTGATTGTAATTACTGTGAGTTGATTTATATTGTGCTTTTGTGGTTCTGAGTATATGTTTGGGTTCTATGGTGTGTTTCACAGTAGAGCAGATGAATCTCTCTTGTGTTTCTGAATAGACAGTATTCTGAGATTTTCATGAACTTCTTGACATGAATCTTGGATGGATATAAGATTTAGTCCAGTTTTCTGAACAACATTTCTCAATGATCGGTATATTTTGTGCATTCTGTCAGAAAGTGGAGCTCTGTCTCAGTTTTGTTATGATCTCAACCTCTCTTTCAATGACAGCCATGTTTACCTGTGTCTGCTGGTTTCTATAGTTATGATGTGTCTTTGTTGTGTCTCTGTAGTGAGTTTGCACCTGCTCAGTGTTGTATCTGTTACTGCACTGAGGGTCTGTTGTGTCGTTCTGTATTTTTAGGGTCAGAGGAACCTGCAGGTTGCTGCTGCCTGTAGACAACATCACGTCTCACAGAGAGAGGAAGAGATGCTGCTTATGATGGATCTGTCCTATTGATTGTGAGAAAGACATTGAATCAGACCAGAGGGACAGCGGGGGATGAAGGAACCGATGCTGAGAGGAATAGAGAGTCAGGGAATGATGGCAGAGAGTATGAGAGTGAGTGAGTGGGAGGACAAAGGGACCGTGAGAGGAAGGGGAGGGATACTGTGTGTTCTTTTATAGTTCTGAAGCAAAGTGAATGATCTATTCACTGTCGTGCACAGATGCTTTGTGTGTGTGTGTGTGTGTGTTTCATTGCATTAGATTGTACAGTATTTAGTGAAATCAGTGCAGTCAGTTTGGTTATCCACATGTCCGCAAGAGTGAAAACCTCAGCAGTTCTGATGTATTAAACCCAGTTCAGTCACCATATAATAATCACCCTTTCTGTTTATCGAAGCGTGCTCTGCGATAATGGTTGACTGCATGATTTAAGTGAGTGTGAAGAAGTGTTTACTCATGCCAGTGTCAGGTGTTTTCTGTGGATTTGTGCTTTCCAAAGAAAAAAACATACACATCTTGTAGACCAAAGCATCCAGTCATCTTGACTAAAAAGACAATGTTTCAAATCTCTTTATTTCCCTTATGGATGATTGAATAGGATGAACACAATCTGTGGATCAAAAAAACATACATGCTTCACAGGACGTACAACACTGTAAACTTTTGCCATGTTTACTCTACAGAATCGCAATATTTTTATTGTATGTGACCCTGGACCACAAAACCAGCCATAAGCAGCACGGGGTTATTTGCAATAGCCAAAAATACATTGTATGGGTCAAAATTATCGACTTTTCTTTTATGTCAAAAGTCATTAGGATATTAAGTAAAGATCATGTTGCATGAAGATATTTTGTAAATTTCCTACCGTAAATATATTAAAACTTAATTTTTGATTAGTAATATGCATTGCTAAGAACTGCTAAGAAAAGGCCATTTTTTTTTGCACCCTCAGATTCCAGATTTTCAAATAGTTGTATCTC
>NW_015627689.1:39954-51593 GCF_001515625.1 Sinocyclocheilus rhinocerous
GGGGGGGGGGTGTTCACTGAGATTTAAATGCTTCCAGAATTTGACTGCTTATTTATGTATTTTTATAATTTGTGAATGTTTGCCTGACTCTCCCCTGCATGCATTATTTGTATATATAGAGCAGACGTTTAATTTAAGTGACGCCAGCGGCTGCAGATCATTCCAGACTGAATGCAGGTTTATTGGTGTAGATGTTGAATAACGTCCGTTTGTCTCACTCCACGCTTTTGAGAAAGATGTCGCTTTCATTTACTTTCAGTGTACATTGATTTAATTAGGTTATAGGTTTTACTTCCTAGACCCCTTTCAAAATGTTTGTAAAATAATCCTTGGTGCCAGATTGAATCCAATGAAGTTCATAAAACATGCAAACATTTTGCTTGTTATTTTAACAAGCATGTTATTCAGTAAAAATCTAATCTGACTAATAGTCTGTGTGTTGCGATGAAGTCCAGGAGTTTATTATACTACATAATAACTTTTACAGAAATATCTCTCTGTAATTACTGGCTCTCCGTTTTTAAAGACGATAGCTGTTATCAGTGCTTGATTCCTGATGAATCAGAGATGTGACCGACATCCACACATTTAATTACGGTCGATTGGAATTTAGTGCTGCTTTGTTTTATCATTTCATTCAACATCCCATAAGATCCAGATGCTAAGTCTAATGGATTTTAGTTATCTTTGATTGTAATTACTGTGAGTTGATTTATATTGTGCTTTTGTGGTTCTGAGTATATGTTTGGGTTCTATTGTGTGTTTCACAGTAGAGCAGATGAATCTCTCTTGTGTTTCTGAATAGACAGTATTCTGAGATTTTCATGAACTTCTTGACATGAATCTTGGATGGATATAAGATTTAGTCCAGTTTTCTGAACAACATTTCTCAATGATCGGTATATTTTGTGCATTCTGTCAGAAAGTGGAGCTCTGTCTCAGTTTTGTTATGATCTCAACCTCTCTTTCAATGACAGCCATGTTTACCTGTGTCTGCTGGTTTCTATAGTTATGATGTGTCTTTGTTGTGTCTCTGTAGTGAGTTTGCACCTGCTCAGTGTTGTATCTGTTACTGCACTGAGGGTCTGTTGTGTCGTTCTGTATTTTTAGGGTCAGAGGAACCTGCAGGTTGCTGCTGCCTGTAGACAACATCACGTCTCACAGAGAGAGGAAGAGATGCTGCTTATGATGGATCTGTCCTATTGATTGTGAGAAAGACATTGAATCAGACCAGAGGGACAGCGGGGGATGAAGGAACCGATGCTGAGAGGAATAGAGAGTCAGGGAATGATGGCAGAGAGTATGAGAGTGAGTGAGTGGGAGGACAAAGGGACCGTGAGAGGAAGGGGAGGGATACTGTGTGTTCTTTTATAGTTCTGAAGCAAAGTGAATGATCTATTCACTGTCGTGCACAGATGCTTTGTGTGTGTGTGTGTGTGTGTTTCATTGCATTAGATTGTACAGTATTTAGTGAAATCAGTGCAGTCAGTTTGGTTATCCACATGTCCGCAAGAGTGAAAACCTCAGCAGTTCTGATGTATTAAACCCAGTTCAGTCACCATATAATAATCACCCTTTCTGTTTATCGAAGCGTGCTCTGCGATAATGGTTGACTGCATGATTTAAGTGAGTGTGAAGAAGTGTTTACTCATGCCAGTGTCAGGTGTTTTCTGTGGATTTGTGCTTTCCAAAGAAAAAAACATACACATCTTGTAGACCAAAGCATCCAGTCATCTTGACTAAAAAGACAATGTTTCAAATCTCTTTATTTCCCTTATGGATGATTGAATAGGATGAACACAATCTGTGGATCAAAAAAACATACATGCTTCACAGGACGTACAACACTGTAAACTTTTGCCATGTTTACTCTACAGAATCGCAATATTTTTATTGTATGTGACCCTGGACCACAAAACCAGCCATAAGCAGCACGGGGTTATTTGCAATAGCCAAAAATACATTGTATGGGTCAAAATTATCGACTTTTCTTTTATGTCAAAAGTCATTAGGATATTAAGTAAAGATCATGTTGCATGAAGATATTTTGTAAATTTCCTACCGTAAATATATTAAAACTTAATTTTTGATTAGTAATATGCATTGCTAAGAACTGCTAAGAAAAGGCCATTTTTTTTGCACCCTCAGATTCCAGATTTTCCAATAGTTGTATCTCGGCCAGTGCTTGAAGTGGAAAAAAAGAAGTGCCGATAGCTGATATTCAACCTTGACCTGACTGGATACATTCAGAATCGCTAAACTTCTTACCACCGCATAACACCTCAGCCAGCCAGCGTCCATTACAAAACATTCTTGCTTTTAAGCTAAATAAACAATGAAAAGAATAATGTACTGACATCTGGACGTGAGTCACTATTCTCTCCACAGTCTCTGATGAAATCGGATGTGTTTTTTCTGCATTAGCGTTGTTTTGTACAACTGTTTGAATTTGCTTACTGGATCCTCCTTGGAGTTTATCGGTTTACATTAATGATTGCAAAAACCTGCTTCTTTTAATTTTTAAGGTATTGTTTTCGTTATAATGTATTCAAATTAGTAATAGATTATTATTCTACTTCTCCTGACATGCTCTTGCACCTCACACAATTTGGCTGAAAGGATAACAGTAGCCTATAGTGAAACAGGCTACTGTCACTGTAACTTTTTTAATCGTAAATCATTGGTAAAATATCAATGCTGGAGACTTTTTAAATCTTTATAAGGATGAAATGTCCGCTTCTGTCCAGTTCGTTTTGCGATAGTTTTCATTCATTTCCCCCTCGCTGGTGAAATGATGCTGTGTGCTGTTTGCTTCGGAGAGGCGTGTTAAGGGCTGGTCCGACATCAATGGAACGCTTATTTATAAATTGATGTATAAATTGACGCTTATGACTGGTTTTGTGGTCCAGGGTTACGTATGTCATCGGTTATGCAAACTGAAATGAAGATGCAGGCGGGTGTGATGTTTGCTTTTATAGTGACAGAAGCTGCTGGTGTAATTCTGTCAGAATGAGATGTTTTAGTTACTCTAGTCACCCGTTCCACCCACATAATGCTGCTGTATTCATAATTCATCAACTCATTTGCATGTCTTTTATAGCATTCATACATTTCCAAGATGTGCTTTAAAAAGAGCCTGGCTAGCCTGAGCTTTCATTCACCTCACTCTCAGATGATGTGCTGAGGAGCGAATCCCGGGCTTCTCTTTTAAACAGATCAGCACGTTTTATTCATTATTCATTTGTTTGTGAGAAGTATTACTGACACATTTTCACTGCTCCGTAGAGTTGCTCTTCCACCTGAATTAAAGAAAGGTGAGAGTTAAGGGTGTTTCATATGTAGGTTTATTCCATTCCAGCTGCTCTGTTGACGTGCTTCATCTGTCTGACGGCTTGTCTGTCTCTTGATAGAACCGTGTTTCTTGCTGTAAATATTATTGTTAGCATGTAAAAACAAGTCAACATATTTTTAGCCCAATTTTAACTGAATGCAGTGAAGCATGCAATACATAATACAGTAGATTTATGCTCTGTCAGATGAAACACTGATGCATAGTGCACACAAAACTGGATTTTTTAATGTTCTGAAATGTAATAAGTCCTTATCTGATTGACTGTCTGTATGCAACTACCATGAGTAATGGCTAGATTTGTGTTTTTATAAGTCCATTAAAACAAAGTTGTGTTTACAGCATACCAGGTTGGCAAAGACAGAGCTGGAATTATTTTCTGGATTTCTGCATTTGGCAGGTTAGTGATCATTGAAAGATATGATTTGAGTTTGATCTAAGGCATTGTGTAGCAAGTAAAGAAGATACCCACTCGCAGAAGTGTATGGTATATTCTGCTTTGTTTGTTGTTTTCTGATTTATGTCTGTGAAATAAGTATTTCTTGTTTTTTCTGCTCCATACTGAATTTCTACACATTTGAAACTATTTTATGTCAGTATTGACATGCAAAGCATGTAAAAAAACAAAAAACATGATTGGACACTTTGAGTGGCTCTTCCTAAGTGAGGGTTCCTGATCAGAAAGAGCAACAAGCGTTCAGTCAGAAGCACTGCAGGACTCAGGGGTTTAAGGTCTGTCCTCGGTTGATGTCAGTCTGTTTGGGGTGAGAGAGAGAGATATTTCTGTGTGCAGTGAAGGTTAAAGGTTTATCTCAGAGAGCAGCGGCTTCCCTTCGGGCTTCAGACAGGCACTGTGTCATCGCAGGTCATTAAATGCTCGCTGAAGAACCAGGGAGCGCTAAGGATCGCTGCCTTCAGAACTCCCTAGGTTTCAGTATGCTTTAGACAAACGCTTGCTTTGTCCCACTGGTGCACACTAAGTGCATAAGACGTCTGTTCCACTAGGGCTTTGTTTATATAACAGGGCAAACCTTGGATCATTACACTTCTAAGCCACAAACTGAGGAAGACATACTGGATTTTACTCAGGTGGGAAATGCCCAAAACACCACAAGGCTTTCTCTTTCACACTCTTGATCTTGCTTCGATGTCTATTTAGCCAACATTATCTAAAACCACATACAAATGAGGAAAAATACCAGTAGTTTATCATTTAAGAGCACTGATACTCACAGTAATGGCAAGTAGAAGAATCTATAGTGGAAAAAGAAGAGGGTTCAGGAGCAGTGAGGTTTTGTCAAAAGAAAAATGTAGGTTACTGTCAGGGTTGCCAGGTCTGCGAAAAAAACAACAACCCAATTACGTTTCAAAACTAGCCCAATCACAAGTAGCCCAATTGGCAATGCTAGTTACTGTCAGCAAATGTTATTTGTTTTTATTATTTAATTATTAACTTGTATATGCTGGTCATGGTGGTGTTCCATGTGTAGAATGATACAGCTTTGCTCTCTTATGAGTATGCATGCTTATAAACAATGTTTTCATCTTCAGGTTAGTACTTTTATAAGCGTGTTGACATGTACAACTGCCATGTAAGTGGTGCAGAAATCCTGTTTGGTTTAGCTATACGGTTTTATGACTCTCTCAGTCTATATTTAAGATAATATAAAGGTTGAAAAGTTAATGCCAGAAGTGAGGCAGACAGATTCATGCAGAACACTGTGAACATGATGCTTCTGGCATCTGTTTATAGCTCTATTCTGCTTGTACGTTTCATTTCTCTAATGACACAAATGCTAATTACCATCTACTGTTGGTAGAGTACACAAAAGCAATAATAAAAACCTTTTGGATTCCTTTGTGTTTTAGTTAAGGCTAATTTATTTATTAGTTCATGCTCACTTGATCTCCAAGATGTATACTGGGATCTAATGCAATAATGCAAGTTAATTAAGCACAAATGAAACTATTAAAAACAGCACAAGCTCCCACAGAGAAGCTGCTGTTTTCAGTGTTGCTTTAACTGTGATAAACATATCTCTCCGTACCTAGATTAGATTGTTTACAGCTGTCATATTTGCTGTAAATTAAGAAGAAAAGTAGAGCTTTTGTGTTGCATGTTTATTTATGTCAGGACTAATAGCTGTATCATTCAGCCCAGCCAGTGAAATGAGTGATGTGTGAGTGTTAATGACAGCATGCATGAGGGAAACACAAACCAATGAAGATAAAGTGAACTGTCTTTTAGTCTCTGGCATTATGTGATTTGCAGGTGTCTGGAGCCCAGAGGAAAGAAAAAACATAAATAAATTACATCCGTTTTGTGAATTGGCCCTGGAGTCAGCAAGAACGCAGGAAGATGGCAAATTTACATCAGCAAAGACAATTTGTACACAGAGCATAACAGCAAAAATAGGCTCATAAATCACATCAGCTGTGGCCCTGAGTGCCATCGATTACCTCACGGCAAAACGAATGGGGACATTAAAGCCTCTGGTATGGGATATATGAGGGCAGGACCCCTGGAGACGAGAAAGAGGAAAGGGTCATCAGGTGAGGACAGTCAAAACCGTTTCATTCTGTTTAATAGGGGGTCTGAATTGTGTCTGCATGATGTTCAGTGTAGCAGGCTAAAACAACTTCACTACGGTTTATGAATGTTAGGACAAAACGTTCTTAAAGTAATTTTTATGTAATGTTCTTATTACTTTAGTAATATTTGATATACATTCTCATAATGTTGAGAAAACGTTTGGAGATCAACATTCTCAGTCCTTATGATGTTATTTGTACTTGATGAACGTTCTGAGAAATGTTTTTTGTAATCGTTAAATAATGTAATAATCACAACAACAAAACTGGATATTTTTCCATTCTTAGAATATTAAAAATAAACATTCAAATAACGTTATATTTTGGGTAAAAATGGTCAAATGGAAGAAACATTTTTGTATTCTTTAAATAATGTTAAAATCACGCCAAGAAAACTGGATAATTAAATGTCTTAGGAGACATTTCTGAACGATGTTCCCACAATGGATTTGTAATGCCAGGTGAAAACGTGCACTTCCATAATATAATTAAAGTGCTCTATTTTCACGCACTAATTTTGTACTTAATATACTAAACAATATTCTTTAGTACTTTTTAAGATAAACTTAAAATAAACTAAGTGTAGTCAACTGTGCTATTTTGGGACACCATGAATATGAACTAAAATGCACTTTTAACATTCTATCTATATTTAAAATGTATTTAGTCAGCACTTGTAGTACACTTGAACCATCTTTCATACACTAGTACACTTAAGTGCTGACTAAATACATATTTTAAATACAAAGAGAGTATGTTAAAAGCGCATATTAATTTGTATTCATGGTGTCCCAAAATAGCACAGTTGAGTACACTTAGATGATCTTTAGTTTATCTTAAGAAGTACTAAAGAATCATTTTTAGTATATTAAGTACAAAATTAGTGTGCGAAAATAGAGCACTTTAAGTACATTATGAAAGTGTACTTTTTTTCACCTGGGACTGCTTAATGATGACGCATATGTCCAATGAAGTGGTGAAGAGTTGTCTCAACTCCTACAGGAAAGAAAGAAAGAAAGAGTCCTGCTGTGGATATTATTCTGATATTGAAGTGTTTCTGGACACTGATTGGTGCTTGTTAGTAGTTGATGTATTTTTAATTCACACAGTTCTTGCTGTGTTCTGCCTTGATTTCAAAGCAACACACCGAGTTTTGATTTATTGAGTACAATCCAGGAAGGATTTCACCATTAGCACAGAAAAACATTAGCCTCTGCCTGGAGCTCCGACACACAGTCATAACTAAACAGCGATAAATCACACGCTAAGAGACTGAGGAGAGACGAGCCCCCCAAGCTGACACATTTTTCACCAGCTAATAGTTTAGTGAGAGTTTCAGATGAAAGGCATGCCACCCTCAAAGCAGCTGAGATGCTTTATCATCGTTTGGATTCAGATCTGTGTACCGTCAGGACAGGATCCGGATCACTGTCGGGCCACATGTTTCCTCCCGTTCTGTAACGGTTGAAGACCATATAATACTGTTCCAGAGCCTAGTGAACCACCTGGCATAAGCAGCTCATTTTCAAGGCAACGTGACTTGCCTTTGTGTAAAGATTACTGGATACTTGACTCGATCTAGCGTTTGATGTTATTGCCATGATAGTCTAAGCCAAAAATATATGTGGTAATGTGCGCTAAATTTTCATTTGATTGAAATTTTTTTTCCCCAGTGATTTGAGGTATTGAATTAATTACATTAATAATAATACCTGTTCATCATCTGGTCATGATGCATTCTGGGTTTGCCTGCTCTGCAAAGAATACATGCAATGCTGCTTTGAACAATAAAGGGTTGTCCTAAGGCATCGTTATCACTTTTTGGGGCAGTTTTTGTGTCAGGATCACACCTAAGACGCCTTCAAGTGTAGGCAGCTCACTAGGTGCATTAAATCACACCTTTGCTACATGATTTACACAAGTATGACATGTTTCTGAATCAACAGTCTTTGTTGTTCTTGCACAGGGCTGTTTCATAAGCGACGCGTCATAGTGACTTATCTTGCTGAACCAAAGCATTACTCTGCTTTCACCTCAGTCTGGAGGATTCCATCAAGCTAAGATTATTTTTGAATATTATCATCTTTGAACGATGCAAAATATGTAAGAGTCTTCAACTGCAATATGCAGAGCTTCTGAGCCCACCTCTACCAGCCTCTCACTCACTTATTAGGGCTCCTTTTACCAAAGTGCAGATGTAAATATATATTCATATTTGTGCTGTTTTTGCCTTTATTTAGATAGGCCAGTACTGTACGTGTCAGATCAGCTCTGATTTCAGTGTGCAGATATTTTTAATTGTGGTGCTGTATGAATTACATTAGTTACATAAGTGTGATCACTGAAAGAGAAGTTCAGTAAAAACAGTAGAAAACACTGGTAGCACACTAACATGATAGCATTATGCAAATTATTGTTCATTGACTGCTATTGTAACTAATACATACCTTCCAATTCAAGATAATACATTTAATAAATTCTTTCATAAATCCTTTTGCATGCAGCTCCTTTTTGCAAAAGTTGTTCAAAATGAAGTTGTTCTGTATTTCTGCTTTGTAACACTAGTAGCACAGAAACTGCATACTTCACCTTTAGTTGTTATATAATCCATGCACTATATTCTGATATAAACATGTCTTCTGGACTCATGCGATTGCCTTGAATAGACCTAATGGATCCAACTTTAAAGCTCAAATTGCTAAGAGTCAATATCCGTTGTGCCAGATTTGATGTCAGTGTTCTTTCTTGTCCTGTGACCGAAAGCAAATGGCCAAGTTTGAATATGTAGTGTGATGAGAGATTTACAGTGAATTATGGTTTCAGTTTGGGCTATTCCTCACACAAAGTCGTCATATGAATTTAGAAGACTCAGTGAGGAGTTGTCTAGAGAAACAATGCAACTTTTGTGCTCCACAGATGAAAAGTCCCACAGGTCTGGGACAACATGATGACAATTTACATTTTTGAGTGAACTATTTAACAGAATCCTGTAAAATGAGTAATGAGTGGTTGATTGTTATTGGTAATTTTTTGAGCATCATGTTCTGTTAATAGTGTTAAGTCATTGGGGTGGTTGATCCACATGCTTCAAAAAATCAATCTTTTTTTTTCTCATTACAGCTCTAATTAAAGCATTCATGCATAAGGAACTCAGGCGTGATTGTTCAGAGGGGACGTGTCCCTTTAATGCCCTGTTCTGGAACGTTCTTCAGCCCCAGATCTGCTCGTTTGGATGGGCCGTGTGCTGCGGTTAGTATGGCTCAGTGGCTTGAGAAATGAAACTCTACTTAGATCCTGTATTTGTGGCATCAGGCCCAACTGAGTGCTCAGTGTTCACGTGTTTCTCAAACGTCCTTCACTTTAACAGCAGAGAAGCACTCGTAACGTAATCTTTATTTTAATATATATATTTACTTTAATACATTCTACCAAAGTACACAAATGATTTAAAGTCATAATGTGAAGAATGCTGAGCTTTGATAAAGACTCCTAAGGACTTGAATTGTAAATGTATTTTGATTCTGATCACATACATATAAGACTCCTTCAGTCACAGATATCAGCATCACCTACAGAGTAAACGGATCGAAGCACAAAGCTTGAATCCATAAAATATATTACATGCATTAGGACACATATGAACATTTGTCTTGAATAAATATTACTAAAGAATAATCATTATTAACTAGTGAATTAAAATGCAACTAGTATACTTTAGAGACAGTGCTGGGTCAAAACCTCAATCACCCTTCGAAGTGCAGCGACAGAGCAAACACTCATTACACACACACACACACACACACACACACACACACACACATGTTGTGTATTCATCACGTTATGGGGACATTCCATAGGCGTAATGGTTTTTATACTGTACAAACTGTATGTGCATGCTTATGTAGCATTCAGAATGTCTTTTGAATTCCTACATTTAAGTTTTAAAAAAATGGTCCATTGGGCATTTAGACTTTGTGCAGAGTCTCGAGATCTCGTCCTCCATCAAGGCCGGTTTGTCTTTATTTTGCTAATGGATTTATTATATGTGAACTCATAAAATATACATGTATGATCAAGAAGTCAACTGTTCTCGCTCTTTTTGTTGATGTGTTAGATTAATGAATGAAATATTTCTGTTTAATTACTTTCAGGAATTTTCTCCTCGTCATTCCAATTCAATTAAGTTTGTTTTTTTATGATAAATATTGTTTTGAATCCTATTTACACAAATTCAAATCAAGCAATTCAAATTTCAGTTCAACATCCCATGGATGTGGCCAATCAGTTCACAGTCACACTCATGAATTAAAAGGAAGCAGATTCTTAAATAAATGTTTCCCAACACTGATATACACAGATGCACAGTTTAGATGGGTTAGGTTGTGTGTGTGTGTGTGTGTGTGTGTGAGAGAGAGTGTGTGGTTTTGTATTACAATGTCTAGAAGGTATTATTTTTATGAATGGTAATTAGATTGGTATTGGTAATAATTGTTATATAAAACATTACAATATATAAATTGTCTTAAAATAAATGTGTCAAATATTATGACATTTTGTTAAGGCGAGTTATGATTTATTTTTTTAAAGATGAGTGCGTTTCATTTCAAAATGTTTGACATCAGCAGTTTTCTGAATTTGAAGTTTGTTTTTAATGATTTACATTACACTGAGATCCGATCACAATGCATCCTCGACGACCTCTGGACCAGGACACGCTGATCGGATAACATTCTGATCAGAGGCGCGTTTACACTTGTCTTTTCAATGTGTATGTGGACAACATCCAGATACAGGTCGCATGTTGATGCCAAGTGTAAACGCAGCCAAAATGTGCAGGGCTGGGGGTACTCCAGGACAGGTTTGAGAACCACTGCTGTGAGGGGTAGGTTTAGGGCTGTAAAAATGAGAGTAATTTTAACTGTAAAATATTGTAAAAATGCTACGGAAAAAAAAAGTTAATAGGTTAACAGTAAGTTCCCGTACTATATACAGGGGAAAACTGTAAAAGATCTAACCAGTAATTGCATGTAATTTTACAGTAAAAGGCTGTTAATTGTACAATTTTTAGATGTAAAAAAAGAACAAATCAACGTATAATTTACAGTAAAAAACTGTAAACTGATATTCTCAGAATTCCCTGCGTGACACTCCACATTTGAAAGTATTTTGTTTAAATAAACATGTTTCTTAATAGTTTTGTCATGTTTGTTATCAGTTACGTACATGTTGGTTTATGTTACATCTTCTGTTGTTTAATGAATATTTATTGCATTATTTAAGTGTCAGGTATGTTACCATGATGGTGTTTAGTGTTTGCGTGAATGACTCTGGTGCACCTTCTATATATTACTTAAGCTACTTGTGATGAACTGATTCTTCATATTGTTGTCTCTTTTACCATCTGCATTATTATGGTGGTTGTCAATTTATGTTAACGATACAAAACAGATTTTTGTAGCAGTGTGCACTGATGAATTTACTAGTTTACACTCAAATTTTCTTGTTTGTAATTTACAGTTTTATACTGTAAAATTTACAGTTTGTTCCATAAATGTTTTTACAGTTTTTGTGTATTTTTTACAAAATTATTCTGGCAACCACAGCTACAAAAATTATTTTGTAAAAACTACAGATTTTTTGTGAGAGAGAGAGAGAGAGAGAGAGAGAGAGTGAGAGAGAGAGTGTGTGTGTGTGTGTG
>NW_015627689.1:51768-60769 GCF_001515625.1 Sinocyclocheilus rhinocerous
TGTGTGAGTGAGTGTGAGTGAGTGTGTGTGTGTGTGACTGTGTGTCAAGACTAAAGCTGTGGTAACGAGGCCAACGCCTGCCGACAGCATCACTCAAACAGAGACAGAGAGCATGACATTATGAGGATGAAGGAAAACGCACACATGAGCATCTGCAGTGCTGATATGGGACAGAAGGAGTGGAGCAGAGGTAAAAGACGCTCCAGGCTGAAGGAGGAGAGAAACTAGGAAGGGGTGCGGCAGAATCGAAGCACACCGTTTATGTCTCTTATCTCTGCCTTTAAAGCTGGATCTTGAATTAACCCTATTGAGAAATTTTAAGCATAGATGCTCTGAACATGAAGGCTGTTCCTAAAGATGCTGCCGATTACGCTGCTTTCCAAGATACTTTTTGGCAAAATTCTAAGACAGCATTGCATGAGAAATCATAAAGAAGTTAATCCCAGAATGCAACAAGCTCAGTGAAAAGATCTTTTATTTTTTTATGCTTATCAGAGTATTGCATTATCTGAGAACTGAGAAAAATATTAATTTCGATGTGACATTTTTGAGCACCGATTTGAGCAGGGCTATTTGTATGATGCACTTGTAAAGCATTTAAATGTAAGGATGCAGCATTTACAGCATTCAAATATGGGAGAAGTGCACATGTTGTGATACTGAATTAGTCAAATCAAGCTGATCAAATAAGGATTTCTTGAGCAGATTTGGTTTAAGGTTGTAGTTGGAGTATAGAGTTAAAATTTCTAAGACTTCAACTGATTTTTCACATGATATTGTAAGACCGGATAAAGTCATGGGAAACTTTGACTCTGCTGGTCTTTAAACAGTTCAGAAGCATGAGTTAAATGTTGGCAATTTGTACTTTTATCTGGTCTGCAGTTTTCTGGGACATTAGCAATTCTCCATTTCACTCAGACAAATCTCAGCCAATCAGCATTGCATGAGAAATCATAAAGAAGTTAATCCCAGAATGCAACAAGCTCAGTGAAAAGATCTTTTATTTTTTTATGCTTATCAGAGTATTGCATTATCTGAGAACTAACTGAGAAAAATATTAATTTCGATGTGACATTTTTGAGCACCGATTTGAGCAGGACTATTTGTATGATGCACTTGTAAAGCATTTAAATGTAAGGATGCAGCATTTACAGCATTCAAATATGGGAGAAGTGCACATGTTGTGATACTGAATTAGTCAAATCAAGCTGATCAAATAAGGATTTCTTGAGCAGATTTGGTTTAAGGTTGTAGTTGGAGTATAGAGTTAAAATTTCTAAGACTTCAACTGATTTTTCACATGATATTGTAAGACCGGATAAAGTCATGGGAAACTTTGACTCTGCTGGTCTTTAAACAGTTCAGAAGCATGAGTTAAATGTTGGCAATTTGTACTTTTATCTGGTCTGCAGTTTTCTGGGACATTAGCACTTCTCCATTTCACTCAGACAAATCTCAGCCAATAAGGTTTTGTTGTTATTTCAGGGAATAAAATGCATCTGGCTTACAGCTTGCTGGCTGAGGTTTCGAGTCTGAAATGTGATGAGATTGGCTGTTTGGATTCCTAGTGGGCTGGAGAGACTGCTGTAACCTTTAAGGAGATTGCCGAGCTGAACTAGGTCATTTGACATCTAACCGTGTTTGATAATAACGTTGCTGTTTTGGAGGAGCAGACATTGATTCGTTTGGTCTTTCCTCCGCAGCTCCATGTAGACAAACTCAGGCATCAGGTGTCGCGTGAGATCAGCTCCAAAAGAAAATAAGTGCAATCTTTTCATCTGAGATAGATTTTCTTGACTCTGGTTTGATTGATATGATTAAGGTCAGGCAACCCTGCTGCAGGACGGTCATTCTCATGCTGGGTTAGCCGAATAAACAAGCATGTTAGCATTACTGAGAGCCTGCTCACAATGTCTGAGTTCTTCATTATAAGTGACATTCTGGACAAACTGTTCTTTCCTTCTCTGTTGCTTCATACTTTATATAGACAGAATAATAAAACAGACACCTAGGCCAATGACTGAGAGTGTGTTCAACGATGTACCTCACCGGTACAATGGCTACTGATCACTTTATTATTCAAATCAACAGAACATGGAGTGCCAGATCACCACCATCAATATTACATATTTTACAGGGATTTTTTCAACATGAATACAAATGCACTGCTGAGTTTTTCCAGAGAGTTTGATGCAGGTTTACATGAGTTCAGCTCCATGGATGACAATGTAGCAATCAGGATAAAGCGTGCTCTGTGGCAACATCATCATAGCAAAATGTACATCAAAACAAGTGTATTATCTATTAAATTGTATCGAAAGTGGGTAAAAGATTATATGAAGCGTGCACAATTTAAAAAACAATTAACATTCAGTAATATTATTGATTTAACTGCACTTACACTACTGGACATGGACAATTTTGAAGTGAATTACGCTGGATAATGACAGTAACTTTGTATCATCGACACTGCTATTGAAGTAAACTGACCTGAATAATGACTCTGTTGTCTTCAGTAGAGCTGCTTTACAGCTTAAATTGGTAAATAATGAATTCTGAAATGCTAACACACATTTTTTTCCTGTTTATTTCTCTCAAGTCACATTTATTCATGGAGTGCCAGATCACCACCATCAATATTACATATTTTACAGGGATTTTTTCAACATGAATACAAATGCACTGCTGAGTTTTTCCAGAGATTTTGATGCAGGTTTACATGAGTTCAGCTCCATGGATGACTTAATGTAGCAATCAGGATAAAGCGTGCTCTGTGGCAACATCATCATAGCAAAATGTACATCAAAACAAGTGTATTATCTATTAAATTGTATCGAAAGTGGGTAAAAGATTATATGAAGCGTGCACAATTTAAAAAACAATTAACATTCAGTAATATTATTGATTTAACTGCACTTACACTACTGGACATGGACAATTTTGAAGTGAATTACGCTGGATAATGACAGTAACTTTGTATCATCGACACTGCTATTGAAGTAAACTGACCTGAATAATGACTCTGTTGTCTTCAGTAGAGCTGCTTTACAGCTTAAATTGGTAAATAATGAATTCTGAAATGCTAACACACATTTTTTTCCTGTTTATTTCTCTCAAGTCACATTTATTTCTATAGCGCTTTATACTGTACAATAAAGATCGTTTCAAAGCAGCTTCCCGAAAACAACAGTATCGATGATCAAACTTCATCAAATGGGAGACGAATTCAAATCTTGCTGTAAAGAAGATTTGAAGACAACGGTCTCATTATTCAGCTTGAATCAGATCAATGTTGATATAATACATATATATCAATACAATAGAGTGATTATTCAGATCAGTGGGGTTTTGTTTTCATCCAGTGGTGTCAGTGCAGTCAAACTGATGACATTACTAAATATTAAGCATCTTTTAAATCCCAAATAAACGAGCCAGAAGGTGACAATGACAAGGAACCCAAACTCCATCAGGAGACAGAAATTGAGAAGAAACCTTGAAACCAGACTCAGTCGGGGGACTCACTGTGAAGCTGCTTTAAGATGATCTGTTCTGTATAAAGCGCTATAAAAATAAAACCGGAGTTAGTTCTTTTGCTTTGTACTAACAGCTCCTGCAAGAATGTCTGACTTTATCGTGATTCTAACCCTAACCTTAAATGTGTTGTAAAGTGTGAAAACACATGCAGTAATCTTGAGCAGAACGAGAGTTTATTAGCATTCAATCCTCAGATTGCAGAATGGGGTCTTTGCACTTGTCCCACAATCCCTGAGGACTTGGTCTTATTATTCCATCTCTGTTTTTATGTCAGCAATGATGCAGAATCAATTCCAGCCCACACCGGACTGCTCACTTTATATTTTCCACTTCATTTATACTTGCTATGGTAGGAAATTCAGACAACAAGGTGTAATTTATACATCTTTCATCAACCACACACACGTATATATACGTATAAATACCACGCCTTTCACACCGCTTTAGTTCCAGAACTAAATGTACAGTACTAAAGTACTGGGACGATTTTGCGCGAACTATTTTCCAGTACCATTTAAAGCGTTGCATTCGCACTGAGAGTGTGTACTAAGAAGTGACGTAAGTCGGTCGACAGCGTCGTCATTTGTGCGCGGCGTTCAACAACAGAAACAAAGAAAAACTCTCGAAAAAGGCAGTCCGGTACTAAAATCGCACCCAGTTCCGGCGGTGCGAAAACGCCAAAAAGTGGGTAGTTCCACAATTAGTTCTGGTACCATGAAAAGGTTCCCGCGGTGCGAAAGGCCCTATTGTCACGGTTGCCTTCTGTGGCTAAACTAAGAACAAGGAGACGTGGGATAAACTCAAATTAACAGTCTTTAATCATCCAAGACAGGGTAAAACAAGGCAGGCAGGGACACACAGGAAACACAACATCGACGTTCAATACTGAACGCTAGACTGGAAACAACACAGGGCTTAAGTAATAGGGAGTAAACTAGATAATTAAACAAACACAGGTGTAGACTAATGAACTACTGATGAAACAATGAGGACAGGAACAGGAACATAACCAAATATGGGCATAAGGAAACACATGGGGAGCAAAACAGACACAAAACACGGAACAGAGTCTGACAAATACAGTAGTGAGTAGTGACTTTTTATTATGCCCATGGGAAATTTTCTTTCAGCGGGTTTTAACATGCATTCACACAAAAACGAACAATTAGTACAAAACAACAACAACACACTAACATTACAAGAACACTATCTTTCATTTAAAAAACACTGGCATCCTAAATCTCCGACCCAAAAGCAATAACACAAACTCATAAAACAAAGGAACAAAGGTTTGGTAGATTTGTTCTACTCACCAAGCTCAAGACTTTACTAAGCAAATTCTTTTGTTCCACTGTGACATTTCTGAACGACCAAGTGATGCGAAAGGTCATAACTCTTTCAATAAAAGAATTATAAAACACTTTTAGCATTGAGGTCCTTACACTGAATGACACCATCAAGGAAGTATAGTCTTTGCTTTTTTCACAGCTTCAGTCCATTTATCCCACCTCAGTTTGTGATCAAGGACAACCCTGAGATTTTTTTTTACTTCTTAACACTCTGAATCGGCTCCCCTTTAATAGTGGTCATATTCTCTAAAAACTCTTTCCTAAAATCAGTTCACAACTCCTTTTTTAAATATTTAGCTTAAGATTTGACATTTGAAACATTTAAAAAAAAAAATAGCTCCATGACTGTCCTCATCCTCAAACACTTTTACGTCATCAGGTAAAGAAAAAACAACAACAACAACAACACTGAAAAGTCCACATTAAGCTTTAGTGTCTATGTAAATATGATTTTACTGCTTTTAATGTTAATCATGCAATATGTCCAGTCCTGAATTGCATAATGAAACCTCATAATCTTTCTCATTAGATAAGATACACAATTTTGATGTTATGAAAGATGGTAGCTCAAAGCTCACAGTTCATATGAGAGAGACACTGAAACTGTGCTTAAGTTATTTTTGTTCAGTGGAACTAAAAAGAGCTGGACCCTGGGAAACTGAGGTCAGAGTGATATCTACAGACATGACACAGCTATTATGACAAACACTGCTTCTCATTTGTCAAGTGAAAAGCACTGGAGAGCAAAGACAGCTGGAAAATGATGTTCAAACAAGGCACGTCCACGTTAGCAAATCAACTTTAATGTGCACAAAAAAAAAAAAAAAACATTTTTTAAAGGGAACCCCAGGTATTAAGACTTGTATGGCTTAATATAACATAAATCATATCTCTTACTGAAATATGGAGTAGAAATCCCATGAAAGATGTACATTATAAAAAAAAAAATAAAAAAAAATCCAAATAGTTTTATACATATTTTATACTATGGGGAGGGGGGAGGGGGGGGGGCATTATTCCGATGACGTCAAATGGTTGCACTACTGGCGCTCTCTGTTGCTATTTTTAGCGCAACACAACTCAGAATACACTTGTTCAGTGAACTTAACTAAATTAAGGAAAACATTTCCATGCAATTAGTTCAAGTCCATACAACAAGACTAAAACATATTCAATTAAACAAATAACGTTAAGTTATTTGTTTAATTTAACATGTTTTAGGCCATGTCCACACATACGCAGGTATTTTTTATAAACGGTGTTATGAAACACTTTCCTGCCCTAACCCTAAACCCTATCCTAATCAGAAAAAGCGATAGTCATGCTCAAAAGTACTCATGTAGTGAATCTGTGGCTAATCATTTATACAGGTGTTCATGCACAAATGCCATATTGAGAATTCACTGAGCTGCAAGTTGAATCCACTTTATTGATCACATTGTTCCTGCCTGAATCAACGTGACTGTAATGACCAACTAAATGTTCATTTGTCTAAAATCATGCTATATACTGTTTGTCTCATAAGCAGAGCAAAATTCCTGGAGTCTTTTTGTGAAACTTTGCAGAGTGTCTTTACATGATCATTGGGAATGCACTTCAGGAAAAATGTGCATACACATGTAGAATTACTGAATAGAGTACAAACATTCTTGACATGTACAAAGGTGATGAAATTTAAGGTGAAGACTCTTACAAGTCTTGTGCATATGCAATTATAGGTGTATCCCTAGATTTTTAATTAGGCTAATGGAAAAAATTACAGATGAAATTGGTGAAATTGCTAATTGCTCTTTTATCACCGTTTCGATAATTTCACCGTTTAATACTGTAAAGCTGTTTTGACACAATCTGCATGGTAAAAAGCGCTATATAAATAATGGTGACTTGACTTGATAATTTAAAAAAAATTTTTTTTTATTATTTAGTATTTTTTATTTCAAATTTCTTTATTATTAGATTTTCTGCATGGAATACCAACTCAAAAAATTACAACATTAATTTTATACAATTATTCTTCCATGTTATTACTAATACTACCCCACTAAATACTTCCCTCCCTTTTCCCGAGGAAAAAAAAAAAACTCAGGGGTTAAAATAAATTTAATAAATAAATACATTTTAATAATAATAATTAAAAAAAAAATGTAATGCTTTATGTTTAAAAAACAAATAACTTTGCAGAGTTTACATGATCATTGGGAATGCACTTCACTATTCCGTTTAATACTGTAAAGCTGTTTTGACACAATCTGCATGGTAAAAAGCGCTATATAAATAATGGTGACTTGACTTGATAATTTTTTTAAATTTTTTTTTTATTATTTAGTATTTTTTATTTCAAATTTCTTTATTATTAGATTTTCTGCATGGAATACCAACTCAAAAAATTACAACATTAATTTTATACAATTATTCTTCCATGTTATTATTACTAATACTACCCCACTAAATACTTCCCTCCCTTTTCCCGAGGAAAAAAAAAAAACCCAGGGGTTAAAATAAATTTTATAAATAAATACATTTTAATAATAATAATAATAAAAAAAAATGTAATGCTTTATGTTTAAAAAACAAATAAAAATTGTATGTTTATATATTAATGCTCAGCTTAAGTATCAAGACAGTTAGCCAGCAGATAATCTAAAAAGGGGCGCCACACCTTGTCAAAGGTCTTTAACGAACCCGTGAGTGACAGTCTAATTTTTTCCAATTTAATGCAAGTAAACACTTCTTTTAGCCATGTATCAAAGTAAGGGGGTGAGACGTACTTCCACTTTAAAAGGATGAGACGTCTTGCTAGTAAAGTAGTAAAGGCTAAAGCCTTTTGGACCGTTACTGAAAGGTTAACTTGACTTGATAATTTGTCCCTGTAATTACAATTTGTAAAAAAAATTAATGAGCTGTTGGTGTTTTACTGCCATTAATATTCAATTTAGCTGGAAAACGCAATGAATTGTATGTATGTACATTTTTGGAGTTTTGCAAATCTGTAGGTAGAGGCATGTTTATTCCAGTGAGCCTGGGTGGGAAATAAAAGTTCCCTTTCAGTCGGTCACTCCGAGTCACGTCGGTGACCGATGAATTGGGATCTCGCTTAGAGAGACCAATCCACTTCGAGTGTAAACTAAACGAGCCAATGCACATTGGCATGCGATGATTGCATCCAGCTGCCGCTAATCACAGCGTGAGCATAAAAAGGCAGCCGGTGCAACACATACCAGCTTTTCGCTTCGGAGCTGAGCAACAACATCGTTCTGCTCCTACCAAACTGCTTCATGTGACGAGTCTAGCGTGCTCTCTCGGGAGCTTTTTGTGTTGGCGGACGGCGCTTCAGTGGTGGTCGTTCCTGTGTTGAGTGGGTTGCGCACTTCAGGCTGCACTACCCCTTTTTGTGCTGCACAGCCTGAAAAAAGGCAGCCGGTGCAACACATACCAGCTTTTCGCTTCGGAGCTGAGCAACAACATCGTTCTGCTCCTACCAAACTGCTTCATGTGACGAGTCTAGCGTGCTCTCTCGGGAGCTTTTTGTGTTGGCGGACGGCGCTTCAGTGGTGGTCGTTCCTGTGTTGAGTGGGTTGCGCACTTCAGGCTGCACTACCCCTTTTTGTGCTGCAAACCCTGTTTCCCCTGTGCATCTCAGCACGTAAAAGAGCATTTCCCTAAAAGAGCCAATTTTTCTAAAAGAGTACAATAAGCGGGTGCATCTTTGTAAAGACGACGGATTGTCTTTTTAAAAATGCCGTTTCACCTGTGCGTTTCTGGATGCGGTCGTTACCTGGCGGTCGAGACTGCCCGGCGGGCAGCTGCTGCCTCCACCCGTCTGCCGGCTGCAGCGCCCCAGCCTGCTCGTCGCCGAGGGTGGGCCCCCGCGTCCGCCTGTCTGCCCCTGCTCCCCCGCCACATCCGCAGCAGCCTCCAGCAAGCGTCGCCGTGGGTTGGAGTGTGAGTTTATGGGGGCAAGCAAAAGAGCAAGGGGCCCCTGGACGGGTGACCCAGAGAGGGAAGAAGCTGCTCTTTGGGGGATGGTGAAGGCACCTCTCCCTCCCCTGGAGGAGGGCCGGGTGGAGAATCTGGAAAATCTCGACGAGAGAGCGGGTTTTCTCTGTCCCTGGGTCCCA
>NW_015627689.1:60890-69990 GCF_001515625.1 Sinocyclocheilus rhinocerous
CTCCCTGCGTCTGCCCCTGCTCCCCCGCCACATCCGCAGCAGCCTCCAGCAAGCGTCGCCGTGGGTTGGAGTGTGAGTTTATGGGGGCAAGCAAAAGAGCAAGGGGCCCCTGGACGGGTGACCCAGAGAGGGAAGAAGCTGCTCTTTGGGGGATGGTGAAGGCACCTCTCCCTCCCCCGGAGGAGGGCCGGGTGGAGAATCTGGAAATCTCGACGAAAGAGCGTGTTTTCTCTGTCCCTGGGTCCCAGGATGGCACGGAGAGTCATGGACGGACCAGCACCGGACCACACTCATCCTCCTCCATCGCCAGCGGGCGGTTCGAGAGCTTCAACAAAAGCCCAACTCACGCACCCTCTGCCAAACTGTGGAACCAGGTAAGCGTTGCACCGTACACTCAGACCCCTCTTTAGTCCGCTCACAAGCCGCCCGAGTTGGGTCCCTGCGTTCCACCTTGCTGCCCCACTGCAGGTACGGCGGTGGTTCCGCTGAGATCGCAGTCCTACTGGCAAAGGATGCGATAGAGCCGGTCCCTCTAGCCGATATGAATAAAAGGTTTTACAGCCCTTATTTAATTGTACCCAAGGAAGGCGGTGGGTTACGACCAATCTTGGATCTACGTGTCTTGAACTGGGCCCTTCGCCGGTTACCGTTCAAGATGCTGACGCAGAAACGCATCTTCGGGTGCATCCGTCCCCGAGATTGGTTTGCAGCAATCGACCTGAAGGATGTGTACTTTCATGTGTCGATCCTTCCGCGCCGCAGACCATTTCTGTGGTTCGCGTTCGAAGGACGAGCATATCAGTACGAGGTCTTGCCCTCCGGGCTGTGCCTGTCGCCCTGTGTCTTCACTTAAGTTGCGGAGGCAGCACTTGTTCCCCTGAGAGAACAGGGCGTTCGCATTCCCAACTACCTCAACGAGCCACGTACAACGGGCACGCAGTGTCAGGTGTATGGACGGCCCCCCAACTGCACTGGCATATCAATTGCCTACAGTTGTTAGCAGTGCGCCTTGCCTTGAACCGTCCCAAAGGGTGCTTACTAGGCAAGCACGTGCTGGCCCGAACGGACAACACGGTGACCATTGCGTACATCAACCGACAAGGTGGTCTGCACTCCTGTCGCAACTTGCCCGCCACCTCCTCCTTTGGAGTCAGAAGGTTCTGAGGTAACTTCGTGCCATTCACATTCCGGGTCTGCTCAACCGTACGGCCGACGAGCTGTCACGAGGTACAAGAGGTAGTTGACACCATGACTTCGGCGAGAGCACCGTCTAAAAGACACGCTTACGCCTTGAAGTGGAACCTGTTCGTCGAGTGGTGTTCTTCTCGTCGGGAAGACCCCCGGAGATGCCCGATTAGGGTTGTGCTTTCCTTTTTGCAGCAAGGGTTGGAGCGAAGTCTGTCTCCCTCCACCCTTAAAGTCTATGTTGTTGCGATTGCTGCTAACCCATTACCCCGTGGAAGGGAAGTCAGTAGGGAAGCATGATCTGATCATCAGGTTCCTTAGGGGGGCGAGAAGGTTAAATCCTCGCCGGACCTCCTCCATACCCTCTTGGGACCTGTCTCTAGTGCTCAAAGCACTACAGCAGGGCCCATTTGAGCCTTTGCAGTCAGTCGAGCTAAAGTTTCTTTCGATGAAAACTCTGCTCCTGCTTGCACTGGCCTCCATCAAGAGGGTAGGGGACCTGCACGCATTTTCGGTCGACGATTCGTGCCTAGAGTTTGGGCCGGCTGACTCCCAGGTAATCCTGAGGCCCCGGCCCGGCTATGTGCCCAAGGTTCCTACTACCCCCTTCAGGGATCAGGTAGTGAACCTGCAAGCGCTGCCCCCGGAGGAGACAGACCCAGCCCTGGCTTTGCTCTGTCCCGTCCGAGTATTAAGGTGCTACGTAGACCAGACACAAAGCTTCAGGACCTCAGACCAGCTCTTTGTCTGTTACGGAGGTTGAGATGCTACGTAGACCGGACACAAAGCTTTAGGACCTCAGACCAGCTCTTTGTCTGTTACGGAGGCCGGCAGAAGGGGAATGCCGTCTGTAAGTAGAGGATGGCCCACTGGATTGTGGATGCCATCACCCTGGCTTATCAGGCACATAGTGTGCCCTGCCCGCTCAGGTTGCGAGCTAACTCTACTAGGAGTGTTGCATCCTCCTGGGCGCTGGCTCGTGGCGCCTCGCTGACAAATATTTGTAGAGCTGCGGGCTGGGCAACCCCCAACATGTTCACTAGATTCTATAGCCTTCCTCCTGTGTTCTCACCTCAAACGGGTAGAGGTGCTGAGAGGCCCCCCGGCCTACACCACAAAGGGGCGCAGGCAGCTCCCGCAGAACACTGGAAGGGGCAGCATCCATGGCGCTTTGATAGGGATCCCAATTCGTCGGTCACCGACGTGACTCGGAGTGACCGAGTGAAAGGGAACGTCTCGGTTACATATGTAACCCTCTGTACCACCTGCTGTACCACCGCTGAGCGGCCGGCTCGGCTCCTCAGCGAAAACCTGGTATGCATTTTACCGGCTGTCTTTTTATGCTCACGCTGTGATCAGCGGCAGCTGGATGCAATCATCGCATGGCAATGTGCATTGGCTCGTTTAGTTTACACTCGAAGTGGATTGGTCTCTCTAAGCGAGATCCTAATTCGTCAGTCACCAACGTGATGTCTCCGTTCCCTCCTTCAGGGAACGAGGGTTACATACGTAACCGAGACGTTCCCTGTAGACCTTAAAAAGCTTCTCCATGACATCTGGCTGTAAACTGCTTTTGATTGGAGCCTTTATTTTTAAGACAGAATGTGTGAAATCGATGGTCTGAGCTGAAATTGTGGACGATACCTGAATCAGATGCATAGCTCCTAATGTCTCTTGCTGATATAAATAAAATATATTTTTCTGACATGATATTCTTGCCTAGACAGAAACATTTCAGCACAGCAGCAGCAGCAGTAAGACTCAATGCTTCCCTTAATATAGCATGCACATCCAGCTTAGCGAGGCTGGTTATGTGAGTATGAGAGAACCTTCCCCCTCTGCACAAACACTCACACTGCCTTTGAAACATAGATGGTCCATTTTACAGCCTTCCAAGCAAACTATTGCCTCTGCCAATCTGTTTCTTCCATTCTTATTCCCGTCTCTTTCAGCTGGCTTTCAGAAGTTTCCTGCAATTTTTACTTTTTATCCAGTGTATAATTTTCCAAGCTTACTGTGGTGTCCATGGCCCTGCCTTCTCTGTCAGCTCTGCTTTCTTCTTTGACTCAAGTACACACAAACTAAAAACAGCGATCAGATGGTCTGTTTCCGTTAAGACATTCATTTACAGCCTGTTTAAACATGTGCTATATCTTTAAATAATACATACGCTCTAGATAAATCATAGTCCTGCCTTGGTTTCTATGGCTTTAACAGAAAGACTTATTTTTGAGACATTGGTGTAACAGCATGACTGGAGGCTGAATGTTTGTAGCATAATCTCATGGTGAGAATGAGCTAGTACGAGTTTGGGGACAGACAATCTTAGTCAGAGAACATTTCAATAGCTACTTGGCAAGAAATCAAGTGGTGTACAAAATGACATACATGGCTTACTTATGCAGTAAACATTTTTCTTTAACTTGTGCTCTAGATGTTTGTATAACAGTAATTTTGTTATGCTTTATATCAGCCATGTTTGATTTTTTGGTAAATCCCTTCAGAAAGAATACAGCGGTGTCTTTTGTCTCAAATAATGGCTGTTTTCTTGTGAGATGTCATTCCAGTGAGTGGGACTGGATGTTAACTACAATGACATCTAAGAGCTTTCTGAAATAACACGATTGGCACAGGACTTCACAAGTTATTACACCAACTTTCCATAAGCTGTTTTCTCTCTGAATTAGATGGCATTTGCTAAACAGAGCAGCTAATAAGTGGCCACAGGTGATAGTGTTTCCAGATGTCTTTCAGGAGGTGGATGACCTTCAGCTCGAGACAGAGAGATGGAGGAAGAAACAACAGTCTAACTCTTTTTTCTCACTGATGTCTCATTGCCTTCTGCTGAGAATTTCCATGCTTCACTGCGTTTGGCTAAACTGAGTTCATCACACTTACGAAACTACTTTTTTTTTTAATGAAACTGTATTTCCATTGCCTGCAGATACAGTGCTGTTCCTTTTAAAAATATCTACCCACACACAGTCTTAGCTTTAGATGCAAACCCACAGTTCATTCACTGACCATCTGATGCAGACTGTAAACAAAAAACCAAAAGCACTTGAAATTCATAGGCTACTCTTCATAAGGTTGATGGGCACAAGTTTATAGTGATCTGCCAGCAATCTAATTGAACTGTATAACCAAGTAGCTATTCAACTATTAAAGACTGCATTTTCTAATGCTTATTTATGGACTTCAAAGAATTAGTGTGACAAAAAAAAACCTTTTGAAATATAATGTTAAACCATAAACAGTGTTTAAACATGTAGTCTATAAACATGTTTCTTTTCATCAAGCATGTGTCCAGTCCTGTGATGTGTTTGGGCCAGAGAGGCTCTTTGTGTTTATGTTCCCTGTGTCTCCCTCATTCCTGTCTGCTCACTAACAGCATTGAGAGAAAAGAGACATTCTTCAGATTGTGCCATCATCAGAGCAATTTGGAAGATTCATTAAAAGGTGAGTTCACCCATAAATGTATATTCTGTCTTCATTTAATCACTGTCACATTGTTTCAAACCCATATGACTCTTTCTGCATATTCAATCAGCATTTTGCTTGATCTGTCATGACACACTCACAAGAATTAAAGGTGCAGTAGGAGATCTTGGAAAATGCTAACTTTAGCCTGATAGCACTGAAAGCGAACGTCCCACCCTCCCTGCAATCGCCGTCCAAAGCCACGCCCCCTGAATGCATATACGCTCACAGACCAGAATACCAGAGACAACATTACTACAATAGGCTACATCAGCGGTTCCCAATTCCAGTCCTAGCACTGGATGTGAAGACGTGTGTGTGTGTGAAGCAAATCCGTGAATGAATGTTCTGAAGTGAAGGAAACTTCAATGGATTTCCCCTGCTCAGAGAGTAGGGAGCAATGAACACGGTGTAGGGATCATACAGATCGGAACACAGTTCATGCACGTAGCTCACTTCTAACGAGCTAGTTATCTGAATCGGGTGTGTTAACTAAGCGAGACATGCAAAATATGCAGAGCAGCGCGAGGACAGGAATTGGGAACCGCTGGGCTACATCATGTGTCATTCACCGGTGAGAAAACTTTAAAAATACTACAATACCAGGAAGGAAGATCGGGTTGAGGAAGGAAGACCGGGTTGTTGATGTTTGTCTGCCATTCTCGCTCTGTCTGCAGAGAGTGCGTGAACGCGCTGACGACGTATCCTGTCTGCGCGAACAGGGTGCGCAGAGGTATGCTAATACATACGTTGACAGGCAGGTAGGAAAGCCAATTAAAATGCTCGGACCGAGCATTTTGATTGGACGAACATTTCTTGGTCCTACGCCTTCCACAGAATATATAAATACAGATAAATACATTTAAACCACTTAACTTAATGATTGCTATCGTGATGTGAAGAGATTTTCAACTAGCATAACAAAAAATGTTTCTGAAGACAATCACCTATTGCACCTTTAATAGCATATGATAAAACAAGCTGAAGGTTTTCGTTAAAGTAATAGTTCACCCACAAATAAAAATTCTGTTATCATTTACACACCCTCATGGTGTTCAGAAGAGGATATTTAAAGCATGTTGAGGTTAGAAAAACATTGGACCCCACTGACGTTTGTTGTATGGACCAAATAAATAAATAAAAAAATAAAATAAATAATACATTTCCATCACACGCTGTATTACTGTATATTGTCATACTCTGCTCTCTTTAGCGGGTCTGTGAAGTGATTCAGACACACTTGTTTATGCGGAGCTCTATGGGTTTAAAGAGCGCAGTGATCATTCCCACCATTCATTTCCAGTGCTGACGACCTAAAAACCTAATCATGAGACTGCTCTGTGTCCAGAAGATGTGTGAGGATAGACAGAAGCTCCTTACAACACAAAGCGTTTCATATTTTTCTGCATTCATGTATCTGATGACAGTTGCCCCCCCCTTTTTTTCTTATACTTTCTTTATTTTTCATTTAATGCTGGTCCAGGATCAGCAACTGCTGTCATTTTCTGTGTAAGAGCACTAAAATGCTCTTGTGATTCTGAAGTAAAAGTAATAGAGGTTTCCCTGAAAAATCCTCAGGAATGATTCTTCGACTGTCTGTTTGCTTGATGAAATATTGTCATTATTATTGAAAACTTGTATTATTAAAATAAGTGTAATCTTTTAATATTTGAATACATCGGAGTCTGACTAACATGAGTCTCTGATGAGATTTGATCTGTCTGCTGCCAGTCATTGACCTCAAGTGCTTGTTTAGCATCTCATACGTACTAAGACTAACACAGAAAACGTGTCTATGTAATCAACTCATTGGTTATATTTACATCTTAATTGCACTTAATTGCTCAGCAGGGAGAACAAACCTAGCAATTAATCATTTAATGGCTCTTTAATGGTGGGTTAAATGTGCTGTGACAAATATAACTTAATTTAAATCACTGGCTTGTCATTTATCTTCACCAACAATTTGTTTGATGTCATATTGCGTTTGAGCATAACATTTCCAATAATTTATCCAAGAATAACACAAACAGGCAGCAGGAATGTTAATCTGTACTCAGTGTCTGACGCTCGAGAACCGACCAGTTGTCACCAAGAGTGGAAACACATTTCTCTCTGCAGCAGCTCTGGAAGGCTGTGATTTTATGACCTTGGAAGTGATGCTTGGAACAAAACAATTCTTCACAAGCAGGGCCGTCGCTAGTGGGGTGAAAGGTGATGATGATTATAGCGATCTGAGCCGACTGGCTGAGGCCAGCCTAAAAAGATGCTCAGGACAGTTGATGGGCTGCGCATCATCACGAAAGCTTATCATTTGCAATTGTTTTTAAGCCTTGCCAATTTAAACATTCAAAAGAGTTTAAAGCATTCAAACACAAGATGTGGAAAAACTCAACTGAGTACTCACGCGCTGTGTTAGGTGCGCACACAGCAGCACTGAACCGAGCTCTACTTCGTGTCCTCCTGCACCTGAACAAACAAATACAAATCGCAGTTTAAACATGCAAACAGAAAAAGTTGTTAAAGAGCCCAATTCAGCACTGCCCGCGGTATTCTGTGCGCACAGGACGCACGCAGAGAGATGCGTCTCAAAGCGCTTGAACACCAAATTTGCCTCTTCTTGCTCTTGTACCGACAAATACATACTCTCCAAGATGGGTATTTTGACATAATTTTGTATCCTCGAAAAAACTGTCGGTTATGTCTAAAGTAAAAGTAAACAGTGGAGAAAGAAATCGGATGTGTATCATTATAATGGAAGATATAATTTTTGATATTTTTTTTACTAGCGGGTGCAGGACACTATAGTTCATTTATGTAAGTGAGTATAGCAAAATAAAGTAAACTGTGACATATTATACCCAAGAACTTCATACAGTGGCCTACCAGTAAAATTAATTTTAAAAAATTGGGACCAAAAATTATTCAGACACTTTGACCTGATCATGTTTTGCTTAAGTGTTTTTTTCTTTAATTGCTAATGCGACCTTTTTGCACTACAGACTGAACAAAACTAAGCATTGCTTGGTTATTGGTCAACAAAGTATTGATATTTGTGTAAATATTGTCATACTAACAGTAGAATTTTTGGTTGATTGTAATCCAGTACATACCTTTCTATCAAAGTTATCTGACATTATCAAGATGAATTTGTTCTGACACAGTTTAACTCTGAGTTCTTCTCATATTTTATTACCATTTTCTAAACTATAGCAAATAAACTGTGATAATGTGAGAAATGTTGAAGGTGTCTGAATAAATTTTGGTTTGACTGTATATTTAATTTTTACAGTGGAGACTATGCAGTGGTATTTTACATTTGATTATTTGGGTTCTGTACCTGGACACCTACAAACCGGAAAAAACTTAAACACTGTGTAAACAGCACAAATAAATAAATAGAACGAACATTCAAATTTAAATTATTAAAATTAAAATGAAAAAAATTATTACATTTTTAGATTAATTTCAAACAGGGCCGACTGGTACAACCTGCACTGGGGCTCCGCAAACCCCAGCTACGGCCATGTTCACCAGTGTAAGTTGTCTTCAAAGTAATTTTTCCCCTGCATGAAACACCGAAGCTGTTCATTCCATTGTGGTAATTATAGACAGTATTTATCATTGATAGAATCATTAAAACTATTATAAAGCCATGGGGAAAGGTGACTCCCCTCTTCTCATATCATTTGTTTGTAATTGCAACTATATTTTATTGCGTTTTTTCCTTTTACATAGAGTGTAAAAACATCAAAGGATTTAAATCATTCAGGATCATCTCAGGACAGGAACTATCAGCAGGTGACGTTTCAGAATGACACGAGTGCTGGTGATGGTAGACAGTTATGTTTCCTGAGAGAGAGTGTGTTTGGAGAGTGTGGATGGAAAGTGTGCGGTAAACTGCAGTGTGTGTGTGTGTGTGTGTGTGTACAGCGCCAGGTTTTTTGTTTAGTTTGTTGGGTTTTCTTTGTTTAACGTTGGTGTTTTCTAAAAAATAGAGAAGTGAGTGTCGTGTTTTAGCCGGGGCGTCTGCTCCCACGTGTTGGGAGCATGGCTGGCCCAGGCAGTGGGAGTTTTAATTCATTGACAAGGCGTCATGGTGTGAAGATAGATTCAACCGCTAGTATAGAAGATTGTGGATTAGCCGTGGGGGAAGAGATTGGACATGACAATGTCTTGTCAGCGTCCCGTATGAATGGCGCTGTTGTTATATTTGAGAAAACAGTTGATTTAGCAAATCAGTTAGTGCAGAACGGGATTGTGATTAAAGGTATATTTACACCAGTGCTTCCTTTGTCCGCACCTTCCAAAAAAGTGACATTGTCAAATGTGCCGCCCTTTATCCCTAATGAAGTATTGACCAATTTGCTTGCGCGTTATGGTAAAATAATTTCACCTATAAAGATGATTCCGATTGGTACTAAGTCACCCCTCC
>NW_015627690.1:0-308 GCF_001515625.1 Sinocyclocheilus rhinocerous
TCTTGAATGGCCTCCTTGGCCGTGAAAGGACAGACAGTGAGTTCACGAACGGCCTCCATGGCCGTGACAGGACAGACACTGAGTTCATGAACGGCCTCCATGGCTGTGACAGGGCAGACTGTGAGTTCATGAACGGCCTCCTTGACCGTGGCAGGACAGACAGTGGGTTCATGAACGGCCTCCGTGGCCGTGGCAGGACAGACAGAGAGTTCATGAAAGGCCTCCTTGGCCGTGAAAGGACAGACAGTGAGTTCATGAACGGCCTCCGTGGCCGTGACAGGGCAGGCAGTGAGTTTGTGAACGGCCTC
>NW_015627690.1:393-530 GCF_001515625.1 Sinocyclocheilus rhinocerous
GGAGGTTCTGCAGCGGATGCCGCCACCTCTGGAGGTTCTGCAGCGGATGCCACGACTTCTGGAGGCACAGGAAAGGCCCTTGGAGCAGACTTGTGGATAGGAGAGGGCTCTGAGACAGACTCATAGGCAGGAGAGGC
>NW_015627691.1:0-1863 GCF_001515625.1 Sinocyclocheilus rhinocerous
ACATTCTTTTCAAAAGACTAGAAAACGTTGTTGGCATTAGTGGAAATGCATTAGCATGGTTCAAACCGTTCTTATTTCACCACCATCAATTTGTAGCAGTAAATTAAGAGGTATCATATCGATCACAAGTGCAGTATGGAGTACCTCAAGGCTCAATTCTAGGGCCGTTACTTTTCACGCTTTACATGTTACCCTTGGGAGATATCATCAGGAAACACGGTGTTAGCTTTCCCTTTTATGCTGATGATACTCAGCTCTATATTTTTCGCAGCTGTGCAAAACATACCATATTGAAAAATTTACGGAATGCATAGTCGATGTAAAAAACTGGGTTAACACTTTATTTTGATAGTCCACTTTAGACATTCTACTAACAGTAAGTAACTTTGCAACTACATTTGTCAACTAGCAGTCATTAGAGCATCTAGAAAGTATTCAAACCATTCAAGCTGGCGGTTATTAAGCCTCTTAAGAAACCACAACTATATCCTAGTGAACTGGTAAATTACAGAACCATTTCAAATCTTCCGCTAATCTCTAAAATTTTAGAAAAAGTTGTGTCTGCTCAATGGTTCTCCTTCTTGCAAAAAAATTATCCATATGAAGAATTTCCCCCATCCCCCATCATAGCACAGAAACTGTACTTGTTAAAATTACAAATGACTTGCTTCTTGCGTCAGACCAAGGCTGCATCTCATTGCTAGTTTTACTTGATCTTAGTGCTGCGTTCGACACTATAGATCATAACAGTCAAGTCAAGTCACCTTTATTTATATAGCGCTTTTAACAATACAGATTGTGTCAAAGCAACTGAACAGCATTAATTAGGAAAATAGTGTCAATAATGCACCAATTAGTCAAGTCAAGTCACCTTTATTTATATAGCGCTTTTAACAATACAGATTGTGTCAAAGCAACTGAACAGCATTAATTAGGAAAATAGTGTGTCAATAATGCAAAATGACAATAGTAAACACTCATTTTTCAGTTAAAGGCAGTTCATCATTGAATTCAGTGATGTCATCATCCAGCTCAGTTCAGTTTAAATAGTATCTTTGCAATCATTTGCAATCAAGTCAACGATATCGCTGGAAATGAAGTGTCCCCAACTAAGCAAGCCAGAGGCGACAGCGGCAAGGAACCAAAACTCCATCGGTGACAGAATGGAGAAAAAACCTTGGGAGAAACCAGGCTCAGTCGGGGGGCCAGTTCTCCTCTGGCCAGACAAAACCAGCAGTTCAATTTCAGGCTAGCAAAGTCACATTTTGCAGAGGAATCATCTGGTTCCTGTGGTCTTGTCCCGGTGGTCGTCTGAGACAAGGTCTTTACAGGGGATCTGTATCTGGGGCTCATCTAGTTGTCCTGGTCTCCGCTGTCTTTCAGGGCTGTAGAGGTCCTCTTTAGGTGCTGATCCACCATCTGGTCTGAATATGTACTAGATCTGGGTGACTGCAGTGACCATCTGATCTGGATACAGACTGGATCTGGTGGCAGCGGTGACCTCGGAATAAGAGAGAAACAGACTATTATTAGCGTAGATGCCATTCTTCTAATGATGTAGCAAGTACATCGGGTGTTATGGGAAGTGTTCCTGGTTCCGGTTGACCTAATTAATGCAGCCTAAAAATCCTTTAACGGATTTGAATATTAGAAGCGTATTAGTGAGTTATGTGTAAGCCAGGTTGAAGAGATGGGTCTTTAATCTAGATTTAAACTGCAAGAGTGTGTCTGCCTCCCGAACAATGTTAGGTAGGTTATTCCAGAGTTTGTTCCAGAGATCCTTTTCCTATTTAGCGCCTAATTTTTCCTATTTATTTATCATTTGTAACTAATGAGAGCAGTCTCGGTACTATGATACGGTCT
>NW_015627692.1:0-544 GCF_001515625.1 Sinocyclocheilus rhinocerous
TACTCACACTTGTGTGGTGCGACATTACTGTCGGATCCAATATATCCGGCACAGCATCGTCTTTTAATTTCAGTCTTTCTGAAAATCCTGCTTCGAATTGTGCCTTGTTTGTAAACGAATCCGCGGTGAAATGAAGTGAACAAAGGACCAAGTTCTTACTGACGCGGTCTGGAACTTCATTAAAAATAAAGCTAATGCATTCCTCCCTAATGTTGGGATCCGATGGAAGGTTATGCAAAGACTGTTTTTCCACAACTTACATGCACTGAACAGCATCTTGTATGTCTTCGAAGCATTTTTATCGTTTGGTTTCTGCGTAGACCTGCGTTCGTCTCTCTCGTTATTTAGACTACATGTGCAAATCGGTGGGCGGGGCTAAACAGACAGTGATGTAGAAGCAGGCGTTGATCTTCTTCTGTGGAGGCGGGGGTTATCCACACTATTACGTCATAAAAGTGGCACATTCCACAAGCTGTCGTTTTGGCAGGGGGAGAAAAACTGCATGGTAATGTAATTCGGTATTGTTAACTAAAACTATTAAAAT
>NW_015627693.1:0-506 GCF_001515625.1 Sinocyclocheilus rhinocerous
GTTTTTGATCAGCAACGCTGGGTGGCCAATGTCCAGCCTACACTCTTAAGAATAAAGGTGCTTAAAAGGTTATTCACATTGATGCCATAGAAGAACCATTTTTGGTTCCACAAAGAACCATTCAGTCAAAGGTTCTTTAAAGGACCATCTCTTTTTTATAATCTGAAGAACCTTCTTTCGCCACAAAGAACCTTTTGTGAAACAGAAAGTTTCTTCAGATGTTAAAGGTTCTTTATGGAACCATTTAGACAAAAAAGGTTCTTCTATGACACCATGAAGCACCTTTATTTTTAAGAGTACACAACAGTTCGAAAGTTTGGGGTCAGTAAATTTTTATTCGTTCTTTTTTTGAAAGAAATTAAAACTTTTATTCAGCAAGGATGTGTTAAATTGTTAACGAGTGTATGAACAACGGGATGTTTGTACTTACCATTCGTGCAACAAGATGCAGTGTTCAATTAATACACTAATTGTTTTCCTTGATTTTTCAGGATTTAAACACTTTG
>NW_015627694.1:0-145 GCF_001515625.1 Sinocyclocheilus rhinocerous
AAGAAAGAAACTGTACACTTTATTTGTTTTCTATGAAATTGCAGAAGTTTCTTTTTCTTTTCTTTTCTTTTTTATCAAGTGAACAGTTGTAAAGTTTCATTTTTTCAATCTTGAAAAAATATTTTGTGTTCTGTATCCCTCTGTG
>NW_015627694.1:379-519 GCF_001515625.1 Sinocyclocheilus rhinocerous
TTATTAACACACTGAGCAACTATTATCATGTGTTTAAATAATAAGATTTATAAAAGTACATTTAAATAATTTATTAATCATTTACCTACACCTTTTAAATGATCTTATGAACTCCTAAATAACTGGTTTGTAAATAACGT
>NW_015627695.1:0-660 GCF_001515625.1 Sinocyclocheilus rhinocerous
GTTATCAGTCAGGAGAAGGAGGTGGATTTAATTCTATCGTAAGCTAATTTTGTTATTTTTAAGGTATGATGTGATTTGTAGATTGAAAGTACTGAATGTTTTCAAACATTTTTAAACTATATAGCCATCTGTGCAGTGGCGGATTAAGACTCTTTGGTGCCCCTGGGCAACGACACCTAGAGTGCCCCCCACAAAAAATAATTAGATTTAAAAAAATGAATGAATGAATGAAATGTGCTTCATGTGATAATTTAGATTAATATTTTTTTTGCAAAATTTTATATTAATAAACTGATCTGATAACAAGGCTACAAAAATCCTTACAAAATCAGGTTACCACTTTTTACAGTGTACTCTGAAATTATTATATAATTATATAATTTATATAATATATTGATATAAATTATTTATAGCTTGTGAACCCACCTCTTACATGTGTAATATTATATAATTTATATCATATATTATGATAAATTTATAACTTGTGAACCCAGCTCTTACAGGTGTAATCTGTTCTAAGATGTGATATAAATCTGAACTGTATGCAGCAAATTGAAACATTTTATAACTAGTGAAGCCAACTGTTACAGGTATAATAATAATCCAATCTGTTAATCACTTCAGACTCTATGGAAAAAAAGAAAGAGTGGATAATCTTTT
>NW_015627695.1:770-993 GCF_001515625.1 Sinocyclocheilus rhinocerous
ATTCCCTTGTGTAAAAAGGGTGTTTTCAGAAATGCAACAATGAGTGCATGGTCTTGTTTGCAATTACATATACAGTGCTTATAACAAATTTATTAGGCCACCTCCCAATAGGTTTGTGCCACAGCTGCTTGTTACTTGTAATTTTTCTGAAATGGTTAATCCACCAGTATGTGTAATGCGAGTTCACACTGCATGATTTTCAAACTCGTCGGATCGCCGTTGT
>NW_015627696.1:0-253 GCF_001515625.1 Sinocyclocheilus rhinocerous
ACGATCGATCATGGAAATGATCGAAAATTGACATCCCTAATTCAGTCATATAATTTCAAGTTAAGCCGGACTTTTATTTTGACGGTTTGTTGTGTAGGTCTTTCAGTTAGTTTTAGTTCCCTTTCAGTCAGTCACTCCGAGTCACGTCGGTGACCGACGAATTGGGATATCGCTTCGATAGACCAATCCACTTCGAGTGTAAACTAAACGAGCCAATGCACATTGGCATGCAATTATTGCATCCAGCTGCAGC
>NW_015627696.1:345-691 GCF_001515625.1 Sinocyclocheilus rhinocerous
AGCGACAACATCGTTCTGCTCTATATTCATTTCGAGAACTACGAGTTCAGCACGCTCTCGGAAGCTTTCTGTGTTGGCGAGATGGCGCTTCAGCAGTGGTCGTTCCAGTGTCGAGTGGGTTGCGCACCTCAGGCTGCACTACCCCCTGTCGTGTTGCAAGTGGCCATCTCCCCTGTGCGCCTCAGCACTAAAAGAGCATTTCCTAAAGAGCAAATTTCTCTAAAAGAGCTACACGGGTGCGTCTTTATAAAGACGACGGATCGTCCTTATAAGGATGCCGTTTCACCCGTGCGTTTCTGGGTGCGGTCGTTACCTGGCACCGGGTGATGGTCACGATCGCTGCCTC
>NW_015627696.1:742-905 GCF_001515625.1 Sinocyclocheilus rhinocerous
GGATGAGTCATGTTCTCATTGCGGGAAGATGACCATCTCGGAGCTGCGAACCAGGCTCCACTACCTGCGAGGGGGCGGAGTCCCGTTGCCGCTGCCGCGATCTGGTGCTCGTTCTGGTGGACAGGCGAGAACCACTTCCGGCAGTAGCACGGGCGGTTTGAGG
>NW_015627697.1:0-259 GCF_001515625.1 Sinocyclocheilus rhinocerous
TGTCCCTCTCATTCTGCACCAGTACAAACATGTGTGCGTGTTGCGTGTGTTGTGCTTGCTTCATGAGTGTTTCTGCATTATATGACTTCTATTTATGAAAATATCACAGTTAGGAGATTTATAGCGAGTGGTTCCCTGCATTTTTACAGCAAATCACGTGATTACAGTACTAACCCGCTGCAATGGAGCAGCTCTAATGCTATTCAATTAAAGATGATGTAGGCTACCATAGAGAGAGAAAAAAATGAACAGTGAAAGT
>NW_015627697.1:427-533 GCF_001515625.1 Sinocyclocheilus rhinocerous
TTACTAGTGGGTGCAGGACACTATAGTTCATTTATGTAAGTGAGTATAGCAAAATAAACTGAACTGTGATATATTATACCCAAAAATTCTTCATACAGTGGACTAC
>NW_015627698.1:0-556 GCF_001515625.1 Sinocyclocheilus rhinocerous
GCTTTACTGTAATTAACAAAAAATAAAGTAACAATGCATAGTTTTTCCTTTAAAATTAAAATATGATATTTACCTTTATGTCATGCAGAGTTGTGCTGTAATGTTGGATGTAAATCATGCTATAAATGTAGTGTTTAAAAGTAAAACAGCTGTGAAAACACCATGAGAGAAAAAAAGAGGGCAGTTTTTTTTTTACTTAACAGTTCAGAAAAGTTACTTTAGGGTTGAAAATGCCTTATTTATTCTGTAATGCATGTTATATGTGCAAATGGCTAATGCATACAGAAGCATAACGAATCACAAAGACAAAATCCCCATCAACGGCATACAGAAGAATAACGAATCACAAAGACAAAATCCCCATCAACGAACACCGCTCTCTGACCCTGAGTTTGAGTCAATAAGCAAAATGACCTGAGATGTTGATTCAGTTCGTCAGATGATGATCATCCTCTAAACGTGGAGCTTAGATTCAGATTCATTCACTGAACAAGAATAATCTGATCTGAAATTCATCTGGACACCAGATTCAGGATATCTGAGAGAATCAGATTAA
>NW_015627699.1:0-1045 GCF_001515625.1 Sinocyclocheilus rhinocerous
TGGTCAGCTGGCCAAGCCTGCTGTGATTGGCACAGAGAGGAGTCTCTGGCACCAGAGAGGCGCTACCATTGACAAAGCACTTTTGCATAAAACAATAATATAGTGCTCCAATCCGTTCTTATAATAATGACATAAAATACAAAAATACTTATGCAAGCGAATCGTGCCCACAGCTAAAGTTTAGCTGCTAACTGTGAACACTTAAAACAATAATAGTGGATACGTTAGCCGAGTGCTAACGTGACTAACTGATGAAACGATACAGTTTGTAAACCAAAATATGTCTACTATAATGTTTGAAGAACGACAGACAAAAGACGCTCTGTCTTAACTTTTAATCAGAACGCAGAACAGCTGTATCACAGGCGCACCAGCCTAACTAAAGCTGTATCACAGGCGCAGCAGCCTAACTAACTCTCTCGTCTCTCCCGCATTAACCCTATAACTGCCGGTGCAGCAAAATAAACAGCAATTTCACAATGATTATAAAGTCTGTGCGCTACACTACATTCTTAATTATTAAACGAAGTGATTAGAACAACGTCAGTCTAAATTAATCAACACATTCCTAGGAAATAGTGGGTTCACAGCGAATTATCAGAACTACTTCAGTAAGACAGTAACATTGTGCTTTACCTGGAAACCTAAAGCTGCACTAGGTATACATCACATATTAGCACAAAAACTTGATATTTTGATCACTCAATTGAAAATGTACACATAACGTATCAATCGTACTTACAGGTTGTGCTTCGGAGAGCTTGTTAGTCTAAATTAAGAAGACAGAAGAAGCCAACGAAGATAAAAGCCAAGATTAAGAGAAGCAGTCCTTGGTAAAATGACATGCACACAACAAAAGATTCGAATTGTATTTCTGTGGTATCCTTGAACACAGCGTCTTCTCAACATGATGTAAACACACTAACTAGCAGAAGTGTTTGTGGGCAGGTCAGACTCTGTACGTATTTCGCGGGCAGGCGGGGATTATGCAAATGTGTTACCCACAACCCTCTACATTGCGAGTAAATCACTCGCATATGCGACT
>NW_015627700.1:0-627 GCF_001515625.1 Sinocyclocheilus rhinocerous
TAATAACACAACAACACATAACAAGCAGGTATTAATTATATTTTTGTATTTGTCTTTTATCATTAATTGCCTTTTAAGATGCAATATTGTACAAATAATCTTCTAAGAGTGTATTAACACGGGCACACATTGAACACCTGTAGAAATGTGTTTTTGCATCAACTTTCAAGACTTCGTTTACTTCCAGAAAGCACTATGTCACTTTACTTTGGTTAATAAATTTTTTTTTTATATCCCTGGCATATATATATATATATATATATATATATCATTTTTTTATCCCTATATATATATACACACATATAGTCCGGTAAACAAGCGAGGGTCAGTCGACGACGAACATAATCCAACAGGGTGAGACTAGAGAGATAATCCAGGTACAAAGCAAAGGTCCAGGCAGGGGCAAACAGTATCCGAACAGGGCAAGACGAGAGAGGTAATCCAAAGTACACAGGCAATGATCAGAAGACGAGGAAACAGGCTAGACTAGACTAGACTAGACTAGACTAGGAAACTTAAAGCAGGCTCCATAATGTAGCTATCACAACTATAGATATGCACATACAATACTTGGCAGTTTGAAAGAGATCTGAGTGAGTGTTATATAGTGAATGTGTGATTGGTTAC
>NW_015627701.1:0-431 GCF_001515625.1 Sinocyclocheilus rhinocerous
GTAACGGTTATATTTTTCTGTAGATGTTTCGCTAACTGTTAATATGTCCCTCTATGTTCACGGTGTCATGTGCTGTTACCGCTATTTATTTGTATTTAGAACCACTATCTTGAATAATAACCCACGGCAACAGTGTAAAAGTAGCCCGAAGTCAGACGCACCTCTCCCGCGTTGACATCCGCAGGTCACACGCATTTGCGCGGATTAGAATCACAAACTCGGCTGCATTTGAGTCTTTAAGGCATTTTGAGGACACAACATCAAGTAAGTAAATTTAACGAATGTTACAGTATCCACTGTAGTCATCCGCTAGTAAAAACATAGTTTTATCAGTCATCATCCGTGTACGAACCAGCGCACACAGATAATGTTACCTCACGAAGTTAGCCATCAGTCTCCTAGCTTACGTTGAGCATACCAGCTTATTTCTG
>NW_015627701.1:681-2195 GCF_001515625.1 Sinocyclocheilus rhinocerous
TAGTGTAGAGTTGCATTCAAGCTATTTTAAGGCATGAGAAAATTATTTTCACAAGAAAAAAACATTTAAATATGCCATTTTGATAATCAAAGATGAGTTTTAAAGGATAAAATTTCTGACTACAAGGGGACTTGTAATAAAAACCAGCTTTTGACTGGTAGCGAAGGCTGATTATTTTTATAGATTGAAACAAATGTGCTTTAGCCAGTATAAAGAGTATAAAAAGTGTTCTGAGTTGCTGCAGAAAAAAAAGAGCAACAACAAAAACATGCTGGAGACGAGCTTATTGAAAATGCAAACTTCTTGACCTTACCGCATCTTTTGACACTATTTCCCACTCAATCCTGTTGGGAAGTTTGGCTGCCATTGGGATCATTAATAATGCTCTAGCCTGGTTCAGGGTGTATCTACAGGTGCATCTCAATAAATTAGAATGTCGTGGAAAAGTTCATTTATTTCAGTAATTCAACTCAAATTGTGAAACTCGTGTATTAAATAAATTCAGTGCACACAGACTGAAGTAGTTTAAGTCTTTGGTTCTTTTGGCTACATTGCGCAACCCTTTAAACACGTGTTATAAATAGAAACTCTGCCTAGCTTGCGCATGTCAATCATTTTAATGTTAATAGCTATTAGTTGTTCTTTTTGCTTTTGTGCAACAGATAAATAAAATTTTTTAGACATTTTATGTTTAGATAATTTCTATTTTGCGGGAGTCCCGCGAATCATTTTATTCTCCCGCATCCCGCACACACACGAATCTCTTCCCGCCCGCACCCACACTCGCCCATCAAGAGTTGTCCCGCGCGCACTCTGTTGCGTTGGGTCCCGCGGTACTCCCGCGGGAGTGCAGGTCTCTAGTGTAGAGTTGCATTCAAGCTATTTTAAGTCATGAGAAAATTATTTTCACAAGAAAAAACATTTAAATATGCCATTTTGATGATCAAAGATGAGTTTTAAAGGATACAATTTCTGACTACAAGGGGACTAAAAAAAAAAACATTAAAAATCTTACTGTTCAAAAACTTTTGACTGGTAGCGAAGGCTGATTATTTTTATAGATTGAAACAAATGTGCTTTAGCCAGTATAAAAAGTGCTCTGAGTTGCTGCAGAAAAAAATAAAGAGCAACAACAAAAACATGCTGGAGACGGGCTTATTGAAAATGCTAACTTCTTGACCTTACCGCATCTTTTGACACTATTTCCCACTCAATCCTGTTGGAACGTTTGGCTGCCATTGAGATCATTAATAATGCTCTAGCCTGGTTCAGGTCGTATCTACATAATAGAAAATATTTCATCCAGGGAAAAAATGTTGCATCAAAAATTGCCACAGTTACTCATGGTGTTCCTCAGGGTTCAGTGCTGGGACCACTGCTTTTTATCATTTACATTTTACCTTTGGGCAATATTCTCCGTCATTTTGGGATACATTTTCACTGTTACGCTGATTATACACAACTCTATCTTTCTACAAAACCAAATACTTATCTTCCTCCCTCTGCTCTCACTT
>NW_015627702.1:0-3224 GCF_001515625.1 Sinocyclocheilus rhinocerous
ACAGACAGACAGACAGACAGAGACAGACAGACAGATAGATAAGTATGTAGTCACATAAATAGATCAGTAGGTAGATAGAAAGATCGGTTTGGTAGATAGATAGATACAAATATTGGTAGGTAGATAGAAGAAAATATAGGTAGGTAGATAGAAAAATCTGTAGATACAGTAGGTAGATAGTTAGATCGGTAGGTAGGAAGATAGCTGTTCCATTTATTGATCCATGGCTTTCAGATGATACACCCATCGCCTCAGCCAAAGCGCCTCCTGCTGACAGCGACGCTGATGGAGAAGGTGTGGACGGGACGGGTGTCAACGGGCGTTTGTGGAGGACCGTGATCATTGGTGAACAGGAACATCGGATCGACATGCAGGTCATACGGCCCTATCTTCACGTCATATCGCATGGAGGTACGTCACGCTTCAGAATCAACGTTTATGCAGTTTATATAATCTCTGCTGTGTCCTGAAGTCGCTTCTTCTCTGTTCTTTAGGGTACTATGGCGAAGGCTTGAATGCCATCATTGTGTTCACGGCTTGTTACCTTCCTGACAGCAGCTGCCCAGATTACCATTACCTGATGGAAAACCTCTTTCTGTGAGGAAATGAAAATACTTGACTTAGCAAGCACAGCTAAGCCAGACTGTACAATCTGATTTTCTTATTTGGCTTCTCTTCACATATTCACACTGTCTGTTCCTCAGGTATGTGGTGAGCAGTCTGGAGATGCTGGTGGCTGAGGATTACCTGATCATCTACATGAATGGAGGAACGCCGCGGAGTAAGATGCCTGGCATTAGCTGGCTCAAGAAGTGCTATCAGATGATCGACAGAAGGTATGGACATAGTCATCAATTTTATGCAAATTGATTTTTTAAGAAATTGAGATAAACATCTTCAATCTTCATCCTCAGACTGAGGAAAAACCTGAAATCTCTGATTATCGCTCATCCGTCCTGGTTTATCCGGACTGTCATCGCAATTTCCAAACCCTTCATCAGGTAAACATATTATTCAACAAGAGAACGGAAATGAGATTTGAAATTGATTAAATGAAATCATGTACTTATTGAAAAGTCACTGAAAAAGCTAAAATATTGGTCAATTAATCTGATGAATATATTGCATTATATATATAACATATAACTTTATTTGTTTTTTAATATATAAAATAAAAATATAAAACATTATAGCCTACCACAAAGAAATAAATTCTCATAAATTAACAAAAAGTGCATGGATAATTATTTACAGTTCATTATGCAAGGCTCATCAATTATATTTTATCCTCTACAGCGTGAAGTTCATGAATAAGATCCGTTATGTGCACAGTCTGGAAGAGCTGGAAAAGATTGTTCCTATGGATCATATCCAGATCCCAGAGTGTGTCTTACAGTAAGAAGATTTCAAACATACAAACATGTTACCCTTTTTTTACCCAAAACTATAATCTGGTACCAGTTTTTAAGATCAAATTGTCTTTTTTGCAGATTTGAAGAGGGAAGAATGAACGCTAGAAAAGAGAGGTAATCACCAAACTCCTCAAAATTGGCTTATTTGACACCTATTAGATAATGCTTTGACAAACTGGAAGAGACCAACTCCCAATTTACCCAGAATGCTCTTCTCTTTGTAGAATGGAGCAGGAACAGAAAGAGCAGCAGCATCAAGACCAGCAACAGAAGCCAGTCAATCAAGAGATGTGAGCAAACAAACAAAACGCATTATTATGCATGTTTGCGTTTTGCAGCATAAAATAACTGAACAACTCTCTGCCTCCAGGACAACAGCGATTGAAGAACCTGGACTCTGAGCGGACGAGCTTGAATTTTTTTTTTTTGTTGCTGATCTTGGACCATTTTTCATATTCCCAAATTATATATTAATACGCATATCAGACGACTCGAAACTGGTCTCAGATCAGCAACAAAGCGGAAACTTTAATCAAAAGTTGGAGGGTGAGAAGGCCAGCTGCTCTCGCTTTCGTCTGCAAAGGCACAAATTTAAAAAAGCATCTCCAAATCCACCAACAGATGGCACTACGCACAGAGAAATGTCGCTGTTTTCCTGGTAGCAGGATGACCATCCTGCACAGTAGCCTCTTTGCAGTTACCGCTTTTTTAAATAGGCTGTTCCCTGCTTTCTGACCCTTGAGAATGTCGTATAACCTGCCTTTAATTGACGGGGATTGCTGGTGCATGTCGATTTCCAAGCATCTCTGTGCTTCTCTGTGTGTATGCGCCCAAATCGAATGTAACTGTTTTCCATTTCGCTGATTATGTTTGCCTGGAATCCTTTCTTGGATGTTTTTTTGAATGTTTTAACTCCTTTCATCTGTTTAATGACCAGCTTTTGTAAATGATAAGTGCCAGTCATCTCTGAAAACATTTAGACATTAGCCGTACTTTTATGTTGCCTTATGTTTGGTTCAAAATTAAACATTCTGCTATATGTATGACTACAATATTGATTTGCTTTTGTCTTTTCTTGATCTTTATATCCAGTGCTGAATAGTAACTGATTACATGTAATCTGGATTACCTAATCATATTTTAGTAAGTGTTTTTATTTTGATTGTTGTTATTTTAAAAATATTTATTTTAATTTTACATTTTTATGATTTTATTATTAGCTTTTTTCATTAAGCTCATGAACCCCCTTTAGTTCCTTCATGAACTCGTTTGGGAAACCTTGACGTAATGTAATGTTTAATGCATTTCATTTGGTTTATTACAATGAATGGAATGTTTTTTTTTTCTTTGTATTTTTATATGGTACAAGATTATCCTATTTAAATAAATGTGATAAACAAGTTCAAAAATAGTAATCTAAAAGTAATCAAAAAGTAGTCTGATTATCTCAAATGTGTAATGTAATGGATTGTGTTACTAAATACAATTTTTGTCATGTACATTGGAATCAGAATAACAGACTACAATTTGTAAGTAATCTACCCAGCACTGTTTATATCTGGCTTACTAATAATATTATGTTCTGAAAGCTAATTTATGAATGAAAAACAGAGTAAACACAGAGTAAAAACATTTCTTTCTTAAAGGGGTCATGTTGCTAAAAAAATAACATTATTTAGTGTATTTGGTGAAATGAAAGGTGTTTACGCGGTTTAAGGTTCAAAAAACACATTATTTTCCACATACTGTACATTATTGTTTCTCTTCTATGCCCCGCCTTTCTGAAACGCTCGATTTTTACAAAGCTCATCG
>NW_015627702.1:8204-9264 GCF_001515625.1 Sinocyclocheilus rhinocerous
TGACGTCTGCATTTACATCTGCAAGACGTATTTTTTTAGAGCGTTTGCTCATCTGCAATAGGTCTATAGGACGTTTCCTATCAGATGTCAAATAGACGTTTAGAAGATGTCTTTAAGATGTTTATGATTTAGAATGCATGTAAAACTGACATCTTAGAGACGTCTATCAGATGTTTGTACACAGCAGATGCTTTCCAGATGAAGCGATCTTTAGCAGACCTCTTGCAGACGTACCTGTGCTATCTGGGTTTATTAAGTGGTGCAAACAGGTTAATCTCACGCACACTTAATTATTGCATTAATTAAGAACTTAATCATTAAGTTCTACGAATATTTTCCAGGTCTGCCTGATCTCATTCCCGATCCATACTATATCCAAGCAGCATCTTATATCCAGAGAGTTCAGATGTACACATTAAGATGTGCTGCAGAAGAGAACTGCCTCTCCAGGTACTGACTCTGTTTGGGAACCAAACTACGAAATCAGTAAAGAATTAAAACCTTTAAACCATTTTATACAGAATATTTGCCTTTTTCCTAAAGTTCAGCATACAACTCGAGAGTGAGGGACCTTGATTACAGAGTGCTTCTCAGATTTCCTCAGAGGGTCAAAAATCAAGGCACAGCAGACTTTCTCCCTGTGAAACCACATCATCAGTGGGAATGGCACAGCTGCCATCAGTAGGTTTCTGACAACTTTATGTTCTACAACATTCAGCATTCTCCTTGATTCTACAGAAAGGTAGAAGAAAGGGTGAAGATATTGTGTTATTCTTTAGTGTTAAAGGGGTCCTATTATGCTCTTTTACAAAGTCTTGATTTTGTTTTGGGGGTGTACTAGAACAGGCTCTCATACTAGGTTGTTCGAAAAACACATTATTTTTCACATATTTTACATTATTACAACACCTCTCTCCTCAGTCTGGCATGAACGGCTTGAAATAGTTCCTGTATCAAATGAAGGCCCGCCTGCTGAAAGACGAAATGTGCTGTGATTGGTTAGCAAGGCCAGTGTGTGTTGTGATTGGCACCACTCGGCGCCTGGTCGGGAAATGTCACG
>NW_015627702.1:9783-42531 GCF_001515625.1 Sinocyclocheilus rhinocerous
GTTCGTTGTAGTTTTTGAAAAGTGATTTCTGTTAAATAAAACATCTCCTTTTGGAGTAGACTTTGAGCTTTGTAACTTTGCAGATATTTTTTATGCTCAAACAGCAACATTACAGACTAACTAAAGTTGAAAAAGTGAAAAAGCATAATAGGGGACCCCTTTAAGACCCGTTCACACCAATAACGATAAAGGCAGCTATAACGCTAAATATATTCCCTGATAGCACACGTACATCACAGAGACGTCTATTTGCATTTACATCTGCAAGACGTTTGTTTTAGAGTGTTTGCTCATCTGCAATACGTCTACAGGACGTTTCCTATCAGATGTCAAATAGACGTTTAGAAGATGTATGTAAAACTGACAAGTCGGGTGTATTCTGATTGGCTGTCAATGTTTTAATCGTTCATCAGCTGTGTCGTTATAGTTGTGGTGTGAACTTAGAACTTAGAATAGGGTATTCTAACAGAATTAGGATGCTTTTTAAAACGTTATCATTATATTTATCGTCCTTGGTGTGAACGGGTTTTGTTATTTACATATTTGCATATTTGTTAAATGATTTGCATCTTAAAATTTATTCACAATATACATTTTTGTGTACGCACCCTGGGAATCAAACATTTGCATTGCTAACAACAGAAACTTATAGTATAGTTTAAAAACACTCCTCTATTAATTTATTGATAACAAAGTGATTGTTTTATAATATTACTTTGTTTTTGTCCTAAAGACATTATCACAGCATGGATGCCTTCAGCAATTACGACCTCCTGGACGCCCCCACGGGCAGAAAAGTGGCTGAGGGACATAAAGCCAGTTTCTGTCTGGAGGACACCAGCTGCGATCCGGGTGTGAGGAGAAGATACGCCTGCACAGCTCACACACAGGTCAAGAGAATGAAGTGACTCATGTGAAACGTCAAATTTTCCTCAATTAAGTCGTTTTATTAGCCGAACTATTGTCTTTTTTGGAGCAGGGATTGGGCCCAGGCTGCTATGACACCTACCATGCCAACATCGACTGTCAGTGGATTGATATTACGGATGTTTCTCCTGGAGATTATATTCTAAAGGTGAGTTATCAGTTAGTCATTCCATTATTTCGTTACACCAAAAGTTAGAAACACCTTTTGAATCTGTGAACCATTGACAGGTAACCGTGAACCCAGGCTTCCAGGTGCAGGAGTCTGATTTCTCCAATAATGTTGTTAGATGTGACATCAGATACACTGGGTCGTATGTCCAAGCGTATAACTGCAGAATCACAGGGTGAGTTTTAAAAAGCCATCGAATCAGAAGTCTCTTTATCACACTTTAATGGTGTTTATTTATTTCACAGATACTGATCCGGTTTACTTCATACAAACCTCCAGTGGTGCTCTGAATTGAAATCCTCAACAAAAAAAAAAAGTAATAATAAGTTATGGATAGATTGAGCATTAACTTGACTTATTTTTACTTATTTAAATTTATGTTCTCTGCAGACACTCATAACAAAGTTATTGACATATTCAGTAAATGTTTAATAAGTGCCAATAATGCTATACTATGAATTTCTTTTAATTTATTAACCTTTTGTAATTTAAAAAAGTATTCAATTACATTGTATATTTTGCTTTTTATTTCTGTAAGTTGGTGTAAACGTTGGTGTTACAGTTTTAGAAAAACTCAAGTAAATAACATTCACAACAGGTATGTTTTGTTCAAAGAAGACTAGAAATAAAGTTGAGAGCTCACCCAGATTTTTATGGTTCATTCATAGGTTTTACTGCTAGTTAGGGGTGTAACGGTTCACAAAATTCACGGTTCGGTTCGATACGACACAGGGGTGTCACGGTTCGGTATGTTTTCGATACAGCAAAAACAAAGAAATGCCAGACAAATTTCCTTGATTTTGGAAGGCCTTTTGACTTTTGCCGTTTATCTAAGATGATTTTGGACGCTTTTTTAACATTCGTTTTTTATTTATTTGGTTCCACGGTGTTTGCTGATTTTCAGTGTTTTATATTTAAACTTTGTGTAAGTTATTTGTTATTTTATATGAGGCCTATAGCATGTTGTGTTTGTATTCGTTTTGCTAATAAATTAAACATTCAATGTTTAATGTAAGTGAGTTTATCGTACTGTTTTGTTGTTGTCAATTCAATCAATTGACGCCGAAATGCCATTAGTTCGAAAGTGAAAGTAAAATGGCGCACAAGCATTTAAGCTATTTAAAAGTGAGGAAAAGAGGGGAAACTCTAACGAACTACCTCACCGTCATAACCTGGAGTACATTATATTTCACACACTTTAAGCTCTTATTTTCCCCCAAATGTAATAGGATTACTTCAAGTTACGAATCGTTCGGTTTGTAATGCGTACCGAACCGAAAGCCTCGTACCGAACGGTTCAATACAAATACGTGTATCGTTACACCCCTACTACTAGTTCATGTTCTTTAACCACTGGTTCATATATATTCATAGTTTTCTGAAGTGATTCTGGATGTGGCTCAAATGAAAATGGGTCTGGGGTCAAATCAACACAGCCAGACATCAGAGTCATGAAAGTTCAGTTTGCTCAAGACCTCCAAACATGCTGAGAGTGCAACAAAGTCTCCGGAAACGTTCTCTTCTGCTTGAACATTTAACATAACACGAGAAAGAGAAATTCCTATTGAAACATTCATATGAGAGCTGAATTCAGAAGGAAACTCTGTCACTTTTGACTGTGGAGAAGACTTCTATTGGACGTTTTGAAATGAGCCACAACCTGAGTGGCTGGGAAATTTGATTAATATGTGTTAATTAAAATGAAAAAGCCCACAAGGGGGTTACTGTAAATCATAGACAAGGCACTCATTGAGAAGTGTTAGTCTCAGGAAAAAATGACACATGCTGATGGTGAATGATGTTTGGAGAGGTGAAAAACATCTCTGATGAATGGTGGGGTCCTTTCCTTTTTTAACTAATTCAGATGCACAAATAATCCATTACAAATCATCTAAAATTGTTAAACAAAATTGGTCATCTAAAATTGTTAATGTAGTTCAGTTAGAAGTTTCCAGTTCAGATAGAAATTAAAATAACAAAGAGCCTCTTTCTAACTCTTCTAGAATTAAAGACATGTATTTAGTTGAAGTTTGTATTGAAGTGCATATCTTTAAAGAAGTAAAAAAAAAAAAAAAAATCAGAACATCTAATGCCTCAAAAGTATAATAAGATATTTAAAGGGATAGTTCACCCAAAAATGAAAATTCTATCATTAATTACTCACTCTCATGTCGTTCCAAATCTGTAAGACCTTCATTTATCTTCGGAACACAAATTAAGATATTTTTGATGAAATCTGAGAGCTTTCTGACCCTCCATAGACAGCAACGCAACTGAAACGTTCAAGGCACAGAAAGGTAGTAAGGACATCATTAAATTAGTCCATGTGACATCAGTGGTTCAACCTGAATTTTATGAAGCTACAAGAATACTTTATGTGCACAAAGAAAACAAAAATAATGACTCTATTCAACAATTTATTTTCTTCTGTGTCAGTCACGAGTCACACATGCGTCATGGTACTCTCATGAATGCGCGTTAAAGATTGACATGGAAGGGAAGAAATTGTTGAATAGTCATTATTTTTGTTTTCTTTGTGCACAAAAAGTATTCTGGTAGCTTCAGGACATTACGGTTGAGCCATGCCACATGGACTATTTTAACGATGTCCTTACTATCTTTCTGGGCCTTGAACATGGTAGGATCCTTGTTTTTGCAGGGTCTGAAAGCTCTTGGATTTCATCAAAAATATCCTAATTTCTGTTCCGAAGATGAACGAAGGTCTTGCGGGTTTGGAACGAGACGAGGGTGAGTAATTAACGACAGCATTTAAATTTTTGAGTGAACTATCCCTTTAATGCTTCAACTCATGTTCATGCGACATTCAAATATAATATTTACATTTTGACAGGGAAATTTCTATTTGAATCCACAATAACAATGCTATTTTTGTTTATTCAAAATGTCATTAAAATGTTATTCATACATTTGAATGTGCATAACCTTTCTTAGCATACAAATTCTTTTTTGGGCCACTGTAAAGGTGTAGAAATGAGTTGTTATTCTACTCCAGTCCACTAGAAGCTTAACACCTCTGACCACACAACTTTCCCATCCTATGAAGAACACACAGGAACAGTCAGTGCTGGCATCTTTTCATTCACAACACCTACACAGACCTCTCACCCATAAAGCATCATGGCATGTAAGGATCACATAAACTCGTGTGTAAAGCTGCTGCTGCTGTCGGTGGTGTTGTGCGCGGCACGCGCCTCTGCTGACAGGACTAAAACTCTCGACTTCGATGTCAAACCTGGAGGAGTTGTGCAGACTTTCTCTGCCAAACTTGTGAGTAAAGCTCCTTAATATTTTAGCAACGAATACAATTTGAAAACATGTTTTTATGAATCGAAAGTTAAACGTATTCGTTGCACTGGCAAGATTTCGTCTTTACATAGTCGCTTTTTGAAAGTATATTAATACTGTACTTCGTATCTGTTAAAATGCATGTATATTAAACTCGTATAGTAATGAATGCATGCTGTGCGCGACGCGTTGAAAGGAAATCCACCCGTCGTCTTCTCATTGGACTGTCGCTGACATTCACTGCGCCGCCTAGCACACGGCTTGAATTTTTAAAGGAATAGTTTAGTCAAAAAACCAAACTTATTACATTATTTACTCACCTGCATGTTATTCCGACACCGTATGACTTGATTTCTTCTGTCATCTAATTTTGCTGCTCTTTTCTAATGAATTAAATTGGATGGAGATGTGAAGAGCCGAAAAGGCTAATGCTACGTTCAAGTCCTCCTGGGACGTTCGTATTTTTTTAATTTATTTTTTTACTTGTAACATTTTTTTTAATTATTTTTTTCCCCCCCTTCCTTTATTAGGATCAGCAACAAATATACAACACTAGTACCAACAAAATCTTAAAGAAAATTTCGAGTTTCCCACTCGTAATAACGACTTTGTGGTGCGTTCAACTCATAAATACGATCTATCCAACATGACTTGAACACACCATAAGTCCTGATAAAGTAGTCCGTTTTACCTGTGGTTATAAAGCTGCGTCCCAAATGACGCACTATGCACTCATACACTTTGTACTTATGCACTATGTACTCGATCATGTAGTGTATGAATTATATAAGTTTATTTTGTCATTCATAATCAGAGTCTGATAGCCCCTCCCAATTCGCTACATAATTAAAGCTGTGACAGTTGAAGTGTCCAACATTCCACACTTCGTTTCTCGGTTAAGTGCATCATCCGGGTATTTAAAGTGCACTTTTTCTTTTTGGAATTTTCAGTGTGAACACACTACTCGCACTATTTATACTAAAAAAAGTCATAGAATGAGTGCATAAGTACGAGATTTGGAATGCACCTTAAGTCTTATGAAGCCATTCGATTTCTTTATGTGAGGGACAGACCAAAATATTGCTCTCTATCATACCTCTCAAATCAAATCTCATATTCCCTGATAGCACAAGTACATCATGGAGACGTCTATTTGGCGTTTGCATTTACATCTGCAAGACATATTTTGAGTGTTTGCTCATCTGCAATACGTCTATAGGACGTTTCCTATCAGATGTCAAATAGACGTTTAGAAAATGTCTTTAAGATGTTTGATTTAGAATGTATGTAAAACTGACATCTTAAAGGGATAGTTCACCCAAAAATACAAATTTAATGTTTATCTGCTTACCCCCAGGGCATCCAAGATGTAGGTGACTTTGTTTCTTCAGTAGAAATACACCACTATGTCCAACTGGCGCGCGCACGGCATCCGATGCGCGAGGTGTGTACGCGCTCTGGCGTAGTTTACGCAAGCGCCGGAAGTGATCTCTTTATTAGAGGTAAAAATTGATATAAATACTGTTCGGTTTCTCACACAAACTGATCGTTTCTTGTCTTAGGACATCAATGTGTCGTCACGAGCCGCAGGGTTTAATTTGGATTTGTCTGTGCATGTTTTTTTTACTCTCATAGATTTTGTTACCATTGCCATGCATTATACGACTGATAGACTGCAACGGCTGGACTTAAAAATCATAATTTGGGTTCTACTGAAGAAACAAAGTCACCTACATCTTGGATGCCCTGGGGGTAAGCAGATAAACATCAAATTTTCATTTTTGGGTGAGCTATCCCTTTAAAGACGTCTGTCAGATGTTTGTACACAGCAGATGCTTTCCAGATCAAGAGATCTTTAACAGACATCTTGCAGACGTACCTGTGCTGTCTGGGTTCAGATGTAAGTAGCGTTAGGTGTGACGCAGTGTTCATTGGTTTTCATTCGTACCACGTTTAAACCTTTCAGAAACGTTTTATTTTAGTATTAATAACTGTCGGTATTTTGACAGGAACTATTGTTACCATGGTTATTTTTGTAAGGGTCAACATCCTTTCAATGCAGAGCCTTCTTCAAAAGTTCAGTTTAGTCTGGTTAATTTGCATATTACGTAGGTGGAAGCTTGGCATTGTCAACCTGTTTATCTATTTACAGTGATCTGTTTCTTGGTTTCGTTTTAGAAAAAGTATAAATGCACCTTCAGATATGCTTGTCAAGGAGGAACCAACGAGGTAAGACATATTTTCTGTTATTTATAAACTAAAAGTATACAGTTCACAAAATAAAGGTCAGTGCAACAAAAACAAAACTTTTATTTTGTAGCGCATTATATATAATGCGCTACAAAATAAAAGTTTTGTTTTTGTTGCACTGACCTTTATTTTGTGAACTGTATACTTTTAGTTTATAAATATATATATATATATATATATATATATATATCTTTGATCTTGTTTGCTGAGAAGTTTGTTATTATATTTTCAAAGATAAAATGAGGAAATTAAAAGTTGCTGTTCGACCCTCCTAAAATTTGTAGCTTTGTATCTGTAAGCATTTTAAGACAATGCCAACTATTGTTACGGCATCAAGACATTTGTCACTCTGGCACTAACGACCAGGAAATTGTAGCAATTATGCTCCTGTTGTAAAATGTCCTGATTTCACAGAATTGCACCGTTTCAGACTTCAATGTGAACCCTTTGTGCTTTAATTTCCTCTAGCAATGGCAAATGAGCGTTGGACTGAGTGACGATGACCAGATGTTTTCCTGTTCAGTATGGAGGTAACTTTCAAAACGTTGGTTTTTGGTGGTTCTACTTAATATGCAATACCAAAAATGAGGTATACTCAGAAGTACAAGCAAATCTAATCTCGGTTTTCTGTGTTTTCAAACATTGTCGTGTAATTTGAGATGAAAGAGGGAACGATACTGATTTTTCTCTGTCATTTTTTTTCACGATAGGCCCCAAGGGAAGTCATACTTGTTTTTTACCCAGTTCAAAGCTGAGATAAAAGGAGCCAAGATTGAATATGCCACCGCATATGTAAGTATCATATTAACTTTAGCTATTCTTTATGACCTGACACCACATCAACTGAGTGAAACATTCAGCAATCCATAGAATATATGAATCAATATGAAGAAATGTGCTTTTAATGCGCTGGCGCATTTCATCAACCAAGAATATTCAGATGATAACTTTTTATTTGTGTGCTTTGCACATACAAAGAATTGGCACAGGTTTTTGAAGATCTTGTTTAAAATTTGTCCTTAGTCGTGACACATTGACATTTGCGGCAGATCAAACCTTAATTCAGATTCCTAACGCTCGGCGCTCTCAGATCAAAAGCAGTCAGCCCTTTTTGTGCAGGAGTTGCATATCAAGACTTCGTGAAAACATCTTTATCTTCAGGTTAAATTGAAATTCTCAGTAGCGGGATGACAGTGATATCCTGGTGGCCTTGTTCCCTGTGTAAATGTTTGAAACAAGCGCTCCATAGACTCCATGTCTCTTTTTGTTTGCTCAGTGAGGATCTCTTTGTTATTCAGCCCACTCCTCTAGGCTTCTCCGTTAATGTCTTCATTCTCTCTCTTTCTCTTCCTCTCAGTCCCAGACGGCCGTGGGTGGACAGAGGGATGTTGCTTTGAAGGAAGAAGAGTACAGTGTGTCAGAGTCTTCAGGTGAGTCTGCATATTCCTACTTCCAGCGAGGTTGACGCAGCAATGGGGAAAAAAGCCTGGAAATGTCAGAGCATTTTTTTTAAATCTTGGCAATTTCAATACTGAATATAAATGTTTCTAATCAAGCACATCTTTATTCTGTCATTCAGTGACCCACAGAGAAGGGACATTCCATTCCGAGCTTTCCAAGCTCACTGTCATTGGTCGGACACGCCATGATGAACTCTGATTGGCCCATCCGAAAGAGGATTGTCCCATCACTCGAGGACATTTATTTGACAGCTATGGACACTCTGGCACTTAACTGCTCACTGTCATAAGTCAAGCAAAGGAAATCAAACCACGGGAAGTTATGAAAGAAAGAACTTCCTGTGATAGAAAATTCTACAGAGATTTCCTCTAGAGGCATCATTACATTAAGAACTGGACTGATCATCTAAGGGAGGTAGATGAAAAGTCTATTATCGGACAATGTACATGCACATTTATTCATATTTGTGAGGTGATATGAAGGCTTCTTCAAATTAAGTTCAGAGCAGTAGATTGATTTCTATTCCTGGCAGCATTTATGGGTTTAGGGTTTCAGCCTGACTTTGACTTCATACCTGCAAATCTGATTATCCTGAGCGCATTCATGCTCATACTTACTTTCTTAAGCTGGTGTAATGGCACGCTTGTAGAGAATTTCCGCTAAATCTTTGGGGTATCCTTTGATTATTTCTGTGGTGAAGGAAAAGACAGAAAAACAGTTACTTGAGTTCCTTTTTTTTCCCCAATTGTGGTTTATTCTGATAGCTGATGTACTGGAATTTTTAATAAATCTTTTCAGAACTTTTTGGTTTGACTTGTATTAATGTTTTTCATAAAGTGAATGTGAATTCTCTGTTTCCAAGCACTGTAATCTCTTGACATCTTTTGCATTTTATTGCACTTCAGTGAAATTTGTATAATTCTGCTGCATGAACTTTAATTACACTAAAATGTGTTTGAAAAGAATCTGCAGAAATCCTTCTATGTGCAGATTCTGGTCATATTGTGGGATTTGTCCACTCAGCTCTGCAAAAGGACTGTCAGTACCACAAATGTAGATATGAGCATCTGCACCATGTCATAATTCTCATTGTCAGCAGTTCTGGAAATTAATGTCTTGAGCCGACAACGTTACATTTTACCTACATTAGATTCTGTGCCATTAGACTTTAAAAAAAATATATAATAATTTCCAGAAAATGCTTTATACCGTCCTACATCTTTAAAACGCTTGAAATGAGCATTGCAATACACATGAGGGAGACAAAATGCTGTAAAAGTACCTTTCGCCCATTTTCATTTCAGTACCTGTTGAAAAATGCCTACATTTGAATACTAAGTACTGTCGCATTGTGTTTTTGTTAAAATATCCTCAGGATGTGTATCTGAGAACATCAAATTGCTAAGGCAAGACTTCAAACACTAGACTAGAGTTAGGAAAGCAATAAAAAAAAAAAGAATCCTTTAACAGATGGGGGTTGCTGGGAGATTGGAATTGTGATTGCGTCCCATTCCAGATGTCATCTAAGGCTAGAAATAATCTACCGCTACCTTCGGCTTGCCTCTGACGTACAGTATTTCTAAGAAGTGGTCCCCAGTGACCCATGTCACTCTAGATTTATTAGTACATGATGTTTCTGTCGTGTCCTCCGTATAGACCTAAAGAGAAAATGTATTACATGGTTCACCTGCGGTCTAAGAGACTTTCCGTTCAATAAATTGCTGCTGCACTCTGAGTTATCGGATCCCGTAAAGACCAAACTTACCGCAAAGGTGCCTGTAACATGGTACACCATGTAGAGTGTGTAATGCTCCACATTGTACCCTGAAGCCACGGTCTGCTCAAACAATGGTCGAGAGCAGTTTCCGTCTAAAGGGGTAGGGTGGCGTCTTCTGACCTTTGTCTTTTGCTTTAGGATTCACTCTTCCTGTTGTGCTGGCGTAGGGGTAAGGAGGAGGCTTCTGGCTACTGTGCCTTGAAGCAGTCACTGATGTATCTCTTTGAGAAATTACCAACTTCTGAGTTGATCGCCCTTTGTTGAACTCATTATGAGGAACATCTGTTAATATTCCCAAGTGATAAATAAACCTTTACCTCCTTCATTTCCAGATGTATCTCTTTCAGGCCATGTAGAACCTCCTCGAGATTCACAACAACTCTTTGGATCTGGTCCCGAATAGCTCTTTGCGAGTGCTTAGAGCTGAAAGTGTAAGACCCTCTTCCTGGTCCACTGAGATCCCCTTGGGAGACCTTTGCTTGACACTTAAGGTGCATAGAATTGGTCTTGTTGACATCTTTGGTAGACAGCATAACTTCATGCACCAGACTAGGTCTGTTAAATTCTTGCATGACACGTCCCAGGCATCTACTTAAAGTTCCCTGTCCGTTAGAAGTGCAAAGTTCTGCATTCTTATTAAAGGTCGAATTGTGAGTGGCACTTGCGTCCATCCAGTCCGATGCATGTTGTTCTGTAAGCAGGGCCCATCGCACAGAGCCTGATTGTTGCTCCGCTGCACAAACAGCCACTCCACAGTTTCCATGACCTCTGAACTGTGTTGGCGCGTCCAGAGCACACTTCCTCAAGAAGGGGTGTGGCTCGATCTGGTGCCGATGGACCACAAAGCTGCATTCTCTCAAGCTGTAGTTCACAGAGACGCTGTTATGTTGCAGGCCCTTCCCTGGAGGTCGATTCCACCGCACGCTGGTTAACTCTGTCTGACAAATCTGGCCAGTCACGTCTAGCCGTGCATGACCCCCCCGATTAGCTAAATGTTTCTTGGCAGTATATCCATTGAGGGGGGAATTCTGTTGCTTTGGTCCACAGGTGTTCGTTACGTGGTCCCCAGTCCCAAAATAGGCAAGGATGTCCGCTTGGGGTCTTTGAATTCCATTTTGTAGTTGGTTTGAAGTGGTGGGTCGCATGCGTAGCTCCCCGACCCCTTTTGTCTCGGAGAACATTCTGCGGCCCAAGAAGGGGACTCTCGAGAGGACGTGTCCCTTCTTTAAGTGTCCCGGCCTTGTCATTACCAGGAGATGTTTTTCTCATCTGTCCTGTCTTTAAACTTTCTCTTGCATGTTTCTTTACTCTGACCTCCACCTTCTGGTGCGTTGTTTTCTCCCGCAGATGTTATCCCGGTGTGTTTTCTTCCTCTGGACCCTTGCCCTTCTTTCTCTCTTACCTCACTTCGCTCCTGTCGTCCTCTCGTTGGTGGCAGGCCTCCGTTTTCCACCCTCTCTCTCAAACTCCCTGCATTTCTGTTCCACTGGCTGTTGCTTGCTTCCTGCCTTTGACTCCCTCACCATCCCCTCTCTCTCGCTCGCTCGCACTGCGCTGCCTCCCTTTCTGGTTCATTCTTCCTCTCTCCCTCTCTCCCTCTCGTTTACCTACTTGCAGGAACTCGTAGTACCTCAATCAATGAGGGGGGGTCGTGGTGGGGAGGTTTAATCCAGTGCTGATGCTGTGTGTCCATGTATGTTCCCAGCCTCAGGACTGATCTGATTACTCCTGATTTGCCTCAGTACGCTATAATTACTCCCAGGATTTTATAGCAGGATGCCATGGGAGGCACTCTCCCCCTCTAGTGCTTTATGGGGCATCACAGGCAGGGCTAGTCCCTAAAAAAACGCACGAGGATGTGACTTTTAAAATTAATAACCTGGCACACTGCAGCATGAAAATACTTCTTAATGTCTTTGGTTTATTTCTGGTTTCTCTGGTGTGTAGGGGTTCTCAGAAAGTGCATATACTCAAGTTTTAATACTACATTAGGAGCATTTCAATTGCATTTTTTAAATGTTTTAGTAACCACAACAGTTTTATGAGCTATATAATGACCTATAGAAAAATGTAATTAAATTGGAAAGTCAATTTATATGAAGAGTTCATTTGCAAAAACCGATAAACGACACTTTAAAAAAAAAAAAAGAGCTGATTGCCGTGCATTATTCTCCACATATAGCGCGATCTGAACCCTAAACACGTTTTGTCAAAAAAGCCGGTTTTGTCCATTTTCAAGGCATCCCGAGTTCACGTTTCACTGCAGAAGCCGACAAGCACCCTTGTTATTTTTGAACAGAATATTATTACTTAATCAAAACAACCCAACTGCAGTTTGATTGATATTACTTGGAATGCGCAATAAAAAAACGTGATTTCTGAAAAAAATAATTAAAATGGAGTTATCGGTTTTTGCAAATGAACTCTTCATATATTTTCCACAGTTTTAAGTATTTCTTTGTTGTGGGACTGAAGTCCCGTGGAAACATTTATTTTCTTCACACTGCATTTGGTTCAGTGTTAATTTTGACAGCAAATTTTGATTTAGATTTACTCATAGTCTTTGGACTAAAATGCCATTTAGTTTTAGTCATATTTTAGTCATCTGAATTGTTTTAGTCTAGTTTTAGTCAACTAAATATTTTAAGACTTTAGTCGACTAAATCTACAGTAGATTAAGTCGGCTGAAATCTAATGGGTTTAGTTACAGTGTAATGTATTTATTAATAATTTCTCTAAAATTTCCAAACTTATTATATATTCCCGGAGAAAACATTTATTAACCTGGTAATATGAACATGCAATATAGACACAGATTTAACTGTTCTGACACATAACATGTCTTTACCTCAAAATTAAATAAAACCACTTCTCATAACATAACATGGTCCACTTTTCAATGAAATACCAATGGTTCTATAATATGCATTCTTTATAACAACTTGCTTACTTGCTTACATATTTATATAGATTAAATTTAGATTAATCCTTATTAGGGCTATTAAAAGTGATTCAATCAAGAGCAGTGAGTGATTTTCTCTTTTGTTGATTCATTAACAATAAGGACAGACAACAGCAACTAAATTAGGCTGCTGTCCCTTTAAAAAAGACTGCACGGATTCAATATACTGGTATACATCCGATATTCTCCCAACAGTTTTCATTCTGGACTGGATCTCTTCCCAGTCGCCCCTCCCTAACATTTTCATCTAATTTTTATTCGTTGACAAAATTCAATAGATTTTCATAATTTTGTCATTCAAAGAGTTTTTATTTCGTTATCGTCTTGTTTTTGTCTGAAAAAATGTTGTTGGCAAAAATTATGACGAAAATTACTCATCAGCGAAACATTGATTTGGTTTCAGTTCTTTTCTCATTTCCACATAAACTGAAAGATCACTCTGAGAAAGGTCAGAAATTTTACCTCTAACACAGTCTCTGATTCATATCAACTCAAACTAAAGTACATCCAAAAAAAGAAAAAGAAAACTTACATTGGGACTGCATTTACTAACTATATTTTATTATAAACTACTACTTCATGGCCTTGATATTGCAAGATAATAAACAATTACAGATACTATACAATAAACAACTGAAACAATTGTTTCATTTTTGTCTCATGACCTCATTACATCGTATATATATATATTAAATTTGCTTATTTTGTACTTTTACATTTTGTGTACTTTTGGCAGTCTGATCAAATAATGTAAAAAAAATTGGATTTAATTGTTTTCAGTTCATTCATCACTCTCAAGGTCAAGTTGAGGACGTTGCATTTTGGGATACAGCATTGCACACAGTGCATTTTGTTGTATACTGGATGTCAGAGCTAATGTAATGCAAACATAGAATTATGTATATTTTGTACATACTCCAAGGATCGTAATAGCAGCATGTTAGCATGCTATTCTAAACAAGAAACTGATTTGAATACAGCAGTTTGGTGATGCTAATGGTGCATACATTTCACTTTAAGAAAAATAAATTTGTATAACACTAGGTCTGGCAGCCGACAGCGACATGACTAAAAAGACACTGTTCAATGTTACTGATAAACAACTTGAAAGAAGCAAACAAAGATGTTATCGTCCATGTTGCTTTTGTGGGCTAACGTTCCCAGAGCGCTGGTCGGAGGGCCTTCTGTTTGACACCAGATACATCAGAAAGCAGTGCTTTGAGACGTGACTCTCACGCTGAGTGCGAGCCATAAATAGTGCAAAACGCGGCTGTTCATTTGAAATTCATTTTGGATGCATAAGTGCTGTTACCTGTCAAGACTGATGACACTATATAACACTAATGGTCTGCAGATGCTGTTCAACAGCTGTGGTGGGTTTAAACTCAAACACTTACACTATTCAGCGCTAACGCTATGCTCGTTTTCTTTTTTGTACTGAATTTTGATAAGACAAAGCACCGGATCTTACAAGCCTCTGCTAGCTGATTATAATACATGCTATAAATGTGATTCCCATCTTTGTCTTATGGTCAGATGGTCATTTCTACACCTCTGGTGGCGGTTACCAAGACAACTGACAGGCAGCCGAGTAGGCAGCCATGCGTTTTTGCAGGTTAGGTGTGAAGGGACATTGCGGTGAACGGGTCAATGCATGAAGTCATGGCCAGCTATTAATAACTCAGAAATTCCACTTCCAATAAATGAAAATCAGGACAAACAAGGTGATTTAACCCACACAGAGGGGTCCGTAATGTAATGTCGCTGATAGTACAACCTTGAGAGCCGTACAGAATATCAATGAATTCTTTATATAGGCTATGTATTTGTTATTATATAAATAATTGCTTTACACTCACGTTTGCTTTTAACTGAAAACAAACACAGCAGGTTTTAGATCCCCAGAGGACACTCTAGAGGAGAGAAAAGCGAAGGAGGAGGAAAAGAACTTGCCAGGTTTAAGAACGTAAGTCCCTGGTAACTGACACGTCTCCGGTATCAGCCGAAGGGAGATCGAGCATCAGCAGAGAGAATAAAAGCGGTGTCAGAACGACACACCGAAACAGCCGTGAGAGGAATGGCAAATGAAACCAGAGTGTCATTTTCACACGTTTTTATATTTTTATATTGTCTCGCTCTCATCAGGCCCGTGAACATCCCTGCGATTGGTTTCAGGCTCGGGACTGCCTCCGAGAGAATTAGGATTATATTTATATACTGATACCACACTGTAAACATTGATGCCATACACAGACATATTTCTTAGCATGAAACCATCAATATGTTCAGAATTTGTTTTAGTGAAAATTAATACATGCTCCTGGTCTTATTGTGAAAGATTCCTCTCAAAAGGAAAAAAAAAAGTCCTTGTAATCTTTAATCTAAATGTAATAACTCTTATTCTGAAATGAATGCATTTTTTGGCTTACATCGCTAAAACATTTATTCAACCACCTGTCATACAGAGCAGGTCTATTCTCGGTAACGCCCACATTTCACAATCTAATCAATAAAACTTTTTTTTTTTAATCCTCAGAATATTATTTTATCCCAAAATACGTCATATTCTAGAAAAAAATGGGTTGGAGACACTGTATTATGTTAATGCTAAACATGCATCTGCAATGTCACAATTCATGTAAGGGGAACGAAAAAGTTCTGGAAAAAACTATCTAGGATGCCTAGCGAGATTAGCATACTGTAATCCAAGGCAAACATGCTAATACCACTTGGACTCTTAAACTAGATTGTTCTGCATTTCTTCGCACTAAATAAAAACAGAACACATGCCTCTTAAGAATGACACATTTATACACACACACACACACACACACAAATACCGTACGTATATACATAATTTCTAGAAAATAAAAAAAAGCAGTGTACATTAATAGAACTTGTTTGTGATTAACAAAAATAACCAAGCAAATGTGAATGCTCAGGTGACATCTGCAAAAAGCAAACAAGGTATCCAGTCCTTTACCTGTTTAAATTGGCCCAAAACACCACATTTAAGAGGCATTTGAGACTGAACCCTGAGAGGTTTTAGGATAATCAGAAGGTATGGCTTTCACTGCGGTCAAAGTTACTCAAAAGTTTCACTTTTTCCATTGAAATTGTTGATATTTTATTTATTAGATGGAGCTTTACTTAAAAATCTAGTGACAAGACGGCAAATTCAAACAACACTCTGCTATTGACTTAAAAAGAAAAGAAAACAAAATAATTATAAGTGCATAGATAGAGGGGGGGGAAAAAAAGGCCAAAAAACAAAAAATGTTCACCAAGAGCTTTATATAGGCCTTAAGGTATCCCAGAAAGATCAAAATAACTCAAACTTTGCGATTCTTTCAGTTTGTCATTTTGTAAAAAGACTTTTTAAAATAAAAGTTTAAAATACTCAAGTATACGTACAAACAAAACGTGGGCAGATTTGCAATTACAATGTAAGTCTATGGAACAAGTATACAGCTGCCTCATAGACTTCTACTAAGAGCATTTCTGCATGCACATTTTACAACGTTTTTGTGCTAATCGACATCCTCACCCAGTAAAATATACAAAATAATCTGTCAAAACTGCTGGAGCTAAAACAAACTGATGGCAGAAATGGGACATTGAGACTTTAAGTCGTTGAATTCTTTGTTCAAAACAATCAGAAGTGACGTATCAGGGAAATAACGGCTCAGTTGTGTATATAAAACCTTCATTAAAACAGTAAATAAACATGTTGAAAGGTAGTACAGTGACATTCTAGCACATTCTTCGTTCCTCGATAAGGAACTGCATCGTGGTAAAGACCTCCCATCAGCAGGGGGCGATATGGAGTGGAAAAACAAACACAAGACGAACGTAAACCGCTATGACCAAGTTTAGAAATCACAGGGGTGACGGTTTACAAATATTTCAGTATCAACCTCCAGATGAATCACATCAGACATGACCAAAAACAGTCATTTTGGGTTGCGGATTTAACGTGTCTGTTTTTGGGAAGCGAGAGGGTGATGCTGCAGGCTCATTTCCTAAAATCAGAGATGAAGCGTTGCATACATATCCCCCAGTGCATTTAGCATTTGCAGTGCTCGAAATGTCCTCTCAGCATCAAAAAGGTTTGCAAATGGGTCCTTCATTTCCTCTGATGGTGGATCTTAATCTGTGCTCTCAAATTACCTTTGGACAAACGGGAGCAAGATTTGCATTGGTGCTGTAAACCACCTCTAACCCCCGTTTTTAAAAATACAGGAGTCAAGAAGACGTTCCACTGGAAGGACAAACGTACATTCAAGACAGATGATTTAGTGTCCAATGAACAAATAAGGCACGAGATATTCCGAGCTTAAGCTCCATTTAAAACACACAAGAACATGTTCAAATAAATTTAGCATTTCCATAAACAGGTAGTGGTCAAAGATTGCCGTCATCCAGCATCTTGTTGACTCCTTCACAGATCTTCTGCAAGTGGCCGCGGTATACTTCCGAAGGTCCATACAGCGTCGCGAGGAACTCGCAGTCGGAGAAATGATTGAAGACGTGGTTGATACGGCTGTGAGATTTCGCCGTCAGGTGCCGGTTGATGGCCTGGTGCAGCAGTTCGCGGCAATCGTTAAGCAGGTTGCTCATGACGCGGCGGTCGAAGGTGAAGTCGATCTGGTAGAAGCTGACGGCTGTCATCGCGAGCGTGTGCACCTTCTTCTGGAAGCGCTCGACCAACGCAAGCTCCTCGTTGTTGAACTGTCCATTGCGGTGGAGGACACCCAACTTGACCACCATCTTAATAAGGTTCTTGATGATCTTCTGGGCCTCCTTGCGGTTGCGCGTGTACTCTTTGGTCACCCGGTACAGCTCATCCAGTACCTCGCTGCTGGTGTCATCTATGAAGAGGTTGGCAACCGTCTTAGTCGCCATCTTGCTCATGAGCTTCTTCTGGGCCTGCAGGGCCAGGCTCTTCGTGCTGAACGAGTCCATGATGTCTACGGATGAGACACAAACAAAGACAGCCATTCAAAATGAGCTTTCCAAACATGAAAAACTTAAAAACGGAGCTGTGGCTTAGCATTCTTCCAAACAACCGTAACGCATCCAAATTGGAACAACAGATGTTTATCTTGAGTGTCTCGCCTGGAAGCGTATATGGAAAGAGTAGATGACTCCCACGTTGAAGTCAAAACGTGCCAAACATCGACTCTTGAAATCAAACACAATCTAATGAGAGGGACACAAACCATGCTGTTTATAGTCTCATACAAATAACAGTTCTTTATTGGTTCAACATCCATTGGACAAAAGATTCGTTATAGTGGAAAAGATTCTTCAGATCGTTAAAAGGTTCTTTAGGGAACCTAAAATGGATCTTCTATGGCATCTCTGCAAAAAACATTTGGAAGCTTTATTTTTAAGAGTATATGAAACACGCTAGACATTCATGCTACACGAAGACTTCAAAAGGTTTCACTTCAGGACATTTTCTCATCAAAGAGGCAAGACATAAAAAGGTTTCTGAAGCTACTCCCTATACAGGTTTCCTTCCAGCACATACAAACGTAATGGTAGATTCACAGATTTTGTATGCAACTAAACAATCCGTAAACAACATCCACGCATTTCCGTTCTCACACGGCAACCACTACACTTTAGATGGTTTAACAAAACAATGGACATCCTAAGTCTCGTACAAGCCTGACAGGACAATTTCCCCTTCTTAAAATGACCGCTCCCTGGGGACGTGTTGCTCACAACAGAATCCCTTCAAGTCTGAGTCACTGCAATGAATTGTTGCTAATTAAACCACAGAAGTCATTATGAAGTGATACCGTGCGTGGTCTGAGACTGGCGGATTCTCCAGCACATTGTCTTTTTGCACACACGCCATTTGCATTTCTTTGAAAAGGCCTGTTTGATGTGACTCAATTCCCTGAGAAAATCTTCACGAGACTGTACCCCTGGTTAGCGGGACTTCTAACGCCGACTGTTTTCAGAGGATTGCATGCAGATTGCTGAGCCTCGTATTAATGTGTCGAGATTAAAGGTAAATTAGTTTGAGAAAGGGACATGGCGGGGAGACTGGACTCCCGACAGAAAAATGCTAAATTTAGATGCATTTGGCCATTACTAACTGCTGTCAAAATACTCCCGCAAAACAGATGACACCAAAATCATCACAAGGAAATCTGGTCTCAGAAAGGAAATGGGTTTCCAGGCCAGATTTCTCAGTTGATACAAATCTGAAAACGTGAAGTCTACATTCTTCTCTCGTTTCGCATTGCCAACTGCAGCAGCATAAAATAGCTGAACGCTGGCCAAGCAACATTGGACAGTAACCAGCTTCACAATGTTATAATTAGTGGCGAGTTTTCCATGGGTGGAAACAAAACAAGACATAAAAGCTCATGTAACAACAGAGACCAGCGTGACCCCTGATATCCCAGCAACGCTCATGGTGTTTGATTCAGCACTGGACAAAGACGTTGTAACACAAAACTGAGGTTTTCAGTTGCTCAGCATCAACCAGAAGCCAACACTCACCTTCCTGGAGGTATAAGGTTGCGTTCTCCATGATTGGGGAGTGGGAAAGCAAGAGATTGTGGAGGACGGTGGAGAACATTGGAGATCACTGAGCCATGCCTGTCTGTCTGAACTGATTGTTTCAGGTGTGTGAGGCTGTGAGTGATTTCACCTGTAGGTTTGGCTGTTAGCTCCTACTGGTGGATGATGGAACTACACCCAATGGATCACTTTCTCCAAGTATACTTGACCTCCTTGACATCTAACAAGCCTCCCCAGCAATTATGCCTTGAGGAACCAAGGAACAAGCTTCCTGAAGCTGGAAAAGCCAACAAAAGCGCTCCTGTCCAAACTCCAACTAACATCTAGCTCTGTTTTCAGTTATGGACTGAGGCAACAGAACCCCAGCATGTAACAGCAGCATGTCTTTCATGTGGTTTTGCTCTTGTTTGCTGCGTTTGGTCTTATCGATCGTCTGCTGTGCAGGGTTCATGTGGTATAGTCAAAATGATACAAAAAATGCACTCTTTTTTTTTTCTGGCCACACAGATCTAGAGAAGCCTGCGGTGACGTGAATTATTCAGCGGTTTCACAGAATTGTCCTGCATTTTAATAATGCATGAACCAATTTAGGAATAAAGGTTTGGGTCGACTAAATGTGTTTTTGTGCAAAGGTGATCAAAACCTGGAACGTTCATTATGAGAACGAGTCTCTCCGACAGAATTAGCGATCGTGAGATACAAGATGCCGAAAAGATAAGAAAACGAACCTGTTGTTTGTTTAAATAAATTGAAGAGGTGAGAAACTGCAAGCCAGATCTACTCCAAATGCCGCTCTGATTATTCTAATTTGAATAATAAGAACAACAACAACAATAATAATAAATATTATTATATTTTATTTATTAAATAATACAAATATTTGCAATTGAGATCATTAAAAAATATTATCATTTTAATAAAATTTAAATAATTAAATAAATAATTTGTGATTTAAATAATTATTTAATAATTATTATTATTATAAATAATTTGTGATATATGTACACACATCTTTGAGTAATTATTGTGTATTTTGTGTAAATCTGTGTACATTTTTGCTGTGATTAAATTGTTTATTTTAATGTTTAATTATATTTAAATGTTTAATTCATATTTCAATTATTATGATATTATACATATTTATTTAAGAATTAAATAATTATTCATTTCTGTGATTTTTAAGTAAATATTTAGTAAATCTTGTGCAATTTCGTGTACATTTCTTTTGCTGTCATTAAATTTGTTCAGTTGAAACTGAAAAACCTGTTTTCCAGTTTAAAAAAAAAAGGTTAATTGTGACTTTATTTCTTGGAATTGCAACTTTGAACAATTGCAGTTTAGTTTCTCATGCTATCTCATGCTAATTTGTCTATCTCATAATGTGACTTTATTCATTATTTTAAACTTTATGTCTGTATGTCAACAAAGCCTATGGCTTGATAATAAAGGCTTTGGGAGTTTGTTCGAAATGTATTTGCATATGATAAATGCCAGTTAACATGAGCCTTAAAGCCCATAATAACTGACTATTGAGTACAGGACTTAATGAAGGTTCAGACAATCTGAAGATACATCCCAGACAACTGAAAGAACGCAGACGGTTAATGTTTCCTAGGTTACAACTGAAGCCTCCATGTAAGTGAACTTTGCAGTCCAGTTAATAAGGTCATATCCCCCTGTCTCTGTCAATGAGTTACCGGCCTGTTACTCTTACAGACGTTCCATTGTATTAGCCTTCATCTCAAATATGTATTACACTAGTATGCTTCTTTTGCATGCATAGAAATGTAGCCTACATCTGTCAAACTAGCAATTAGTGTTGACATAATGTGCATAATGTTAAAATTACATAAGGTTCAAATTGGTCTATGCATGCAATAAAAGCACAAGTTCTGTTTTATTCTCAAAACAGAAGTACATTGTAGAGAATAACTTTATGCATTGACATCACTGAATAAACAGTATGCACTCAATAATAAAAGCATGTGCATTCTATGCAGAACTGTTGATTTTCATATAAACACAAATGAAAAAAGGGGTTCATGAATGCACAACATGCAGAATAATGTGTTACTGAAGGCAGTCAGAAACTCACTCACCTCTCCACTGTTTGAACCGGATACTGGGCGTCTAAAGAGCAACTTTCGTTCTTCAAACCTCCATCTAAACACCCCTGACAACAACCTACAGCCACATGAATAAGGCTTACAAATATCTTATAAAGACGGTAAAAATGTGTCCAACAGGTATGTGTTGGGTCTGCGCCGCTGCTGTAAATAATTCAAGTGTTTTCTTCTCCCTCTTTTCGCGTTTGGTTACCAGTTTGTAACCTGACTCCACCTTTTCGAAAAGTTTCGAACTTGAGGGGCCAAGGCTCTCGTTGAGTGACGTTCTAATTGACCAATCACGCTCGGGTTCTGAATCCCAACGGGCCAATCAGAAGGCAGAGAGGCCCGTGCGTCCAGCCTTCCACATGGCTTCCCGTCGTTATCCTGTGAAAATCCAAAGGCTGAAAATTTCCCAGAGAAAATTCTGTTGAACATTGAAGGGGGACTCTCGTAACTAGTCATTTGTCATCACACACTCTCTCTCACACACACACACACACACACACACACTCTCTCTCACACACACACACACACCTGTAATTTGAACTCTAATGTACCTGATAGTTTTATTATGCATGTATTTTTGTGCTTCGTTAACTTTGCATGAAAGGTACGAGACAGATTGAACATCCAGTCATTGCTCTCCGGATGTCTTTGACCTGTTTTTTTCCCGTTCATTAATGGAACACATTTAGAAACATCCGGTGGCTGTAAATAAACACTAGAAAGTCTTACCATATAACATCCTCTTCAGTGACTGCTGACACAAACAGCCCTAACACCTGCGACCACAGATGGTGATAATCCTGTACGTTAATAATACACAGGAATGATACTTATTCTAAATGTAATGACATTTTCTTTCTCTATTTTTTTTTAACACGAATGCATGAAATTTCTCAACATCAATTTATTATTTTAATAATGCTTTTACTACTATTATAATTTGTAATTTATTCAGACCTTTCACTAGGCTATATGGTTTATATATGGAAGAATGCCGCGCGTAATTATGGGATGTTACTGTACACAGGCCAATGGCGCCGCCTAGTGTTACAACTTTGTATTGCTGCGTTTGGGACAAATTTTCTTCAATTATAATTTTCTTAATATACTTTTTTATTGAATGCTTTTTAATGAATTAATTAAATAATTTTTTTGTTTTTACATTTTGAATTAATTTATGGGTCAATTAGACATAAGCAGCTACATAACGGTCGGATAATCTGTGAACATGCATTTTTTTAGCACACATTTCTCATTTGAATGTCATTTTGTTCCATTTTGGTTTGTCATCACATAATAAATTACTAAAATAGCCAGATCCACTAATAATAATAATAATAATAAAGTCTTGCAGATGTAAATGCAGACGTCAAATAGACGTCTCGGTGATGTACGTGTGCTATCAGGGAATAATAATAATAATAATAATAATAATAATAATAGGCCTAATAATAATAATAAACGCCTCCAGTAATATAGTACAAGTCTAAACGTCTTCATGTGATTATTGTTGATTCATCTAGAAGGAATCTAATGCAATGGTTTAAAGTTTAAACAATCTATACTAATGTGATTATATATTCATTATTTATATATGGAAGAATGCCGCGCGTAATTATGGGATGTTACTGTACACAGGCCAATGGCGCCGCCTAGTGTTACAACTTTGTATTGCTGCGTTTGGGACAAATTTTCTTCAATTATAATTTTCTTAATATACTTTTTTATTGAATGCTTTTTAATGAATGAATTAAATAAATTTTTAGTTTTTACATTTTGAATTAATTTATGGGTCAATTAGACATAAGCAGCTACATAACGGTCGGATAATCTGTGAACATGCATTTTTTTAGCACACATTTCTCATTTGAATGTCATTTTGTTCCATTTTGGTTTGTCATCACATAATAAATTACTAAAATAGCCAGATCCACTAATAATAATAATAATAATAAAGTCTTGCAGATGTAAATGCAGACGTCAAATAGACGTCTCGGTGATGTACGTGTGCTATCAGGGAATAATAATAATAATAATAATAATAATAGGCCTAATAATAATAATAAACCATGCCTCCAGTAATATAGTACAAGTCTAAACGTCTTCATGTGATTATTGTTGATTCATCTAGAAGGAATCTAATGCAATGGTTTAAAGTTTAAACAATCTATACTAATGTGATTATATATTCATTAAAGAGAGTGCATTTAAAAAAAATAACATTAAGCAAATTATCTTTGCTAGTTAACATGAAATGTACTTGAATAAAACGGAAATTCTGAAACCCTACTAGCCATAATAAACAAAACCTTTGAATTTCCTTCCCTTTTCTGAGACGCATATTAACAGTTAGTCCACATGGTAATTATGCTACTGTCACTTTAAACCAGTTCCTGTTCTCTCTCTCTCTCTCTCTCTCTCTCTCTCTCTCTGTGTGTGTGTGTGTGTGTGTGTGTATGTGTGTGTGTGTGTGTGTGTGTGTGTATGTGTGTGTGTGTGTGTGTGTGTGTGTATGTGTGTGTGTGTGTGTGTGTGTGTGTGAAGATAACGGGCCGCCGCTTGATTTAGGAAGTCCGAGTCATTTTAGCGATTCGGTTTGTTCGAACGATTTGTTGCAACTTGCAACGACAATTTATACGTTTTCTGTAGATAAAGATATAAACATTTAGTTAAATGAAACCACTTTATCAGTGCAATTGATTAATTTGTATAAACTAATATGTTTCTTCCTTTATATGCACTTGCGATATCCAAGTTGTTGCTCTGAGGTGCTGATATTTTTGTTCCAAATCATTTCGAATCGCAATTAAACTATTGTCACATATTGCGATATTTATTCTTTTTTATGTTTCCGACATATCGTACATTTTCTACATCCAAACACATCTGGCTACTGTCAAGTGATTCATAAGCGCTTTGCGAATCGACTCTATTGAATCGTTCAAAAGAACCGGCTGACACGAGCACAAGGACATCTTCTGCTTTTTTTGCTCACTAACCTCAACTTTTTAACAGCGCGGCGCGTCTGCGCTTCTCACGGGAGACTTTAGCTCAATTTTAGACACATATTCATAGACATTTGTGTTTTTTTGTTCTCGTTGTGCGTTTGTGAATAGCCTGTATCACGTGTATTACATGCTGAGCGATTAAGTGCGCAGGTTCATTTGAATCTATTCATTTGGCGATTTTTATTTCTATATTCGAGCCACATATGGACATACCGAGGGATAGTTTCTGCTTTAAACCTCTCGACATGAGATGAAACCCAGAGGAGATGCTATATATACTGAATAACGAAAAGAAGAGGACGCGCTATTTGGGCACATGAATTGGACACACATCACATGCGCGGAATATAAAGAGGCGAATAGACACACACTGGTTATGGTTTTTATGAGCCTTTCGTTTCAGGATTGCTCAGAATGCTTAAATTGTAAGCCATCAGCTTAAATGTATAATATAGGAATATAGGAGAGATAATGCAGGCATGCTGAATCATGTATTGTGCAGTTTTGTAACCATACTGTAAGGGAGGTGTTATAGTGGATATTATATACAGATAAGGTTTCCTGTTATAGGCTATTTAAGCAGATGATGGTGGCACACTAAACCCATTAACACCCAAATGGCTGACATGGCATATATGCAGTATAGGATATAAAATAATCTCTGTTCTCTTGGCATTAGGGTTCAATGTTGGAATCTGTTTGTGTGGCATAATTTGTTAATTAGCATTAGTAGTTTATAAGTCTTAATTTAGAATACAAGAAAAGACGGGACACTTCAGAGACTGTAATCAGCAGCTATAGCACTTTTGCATTGTGCATCTCCATTGCTTTCCAGCCCCTAAGTGGCTTGTTATTATAGCAGTTATTGTAGTATTTCTAGTATTATGGACACCAATCACATGGATGATGGTTCCTCCAGCAATGGCATGGAGATGGAGATCATGCCTGGCTATATGGAGTTCATCACCAGAGCTTATTCAGTCATGTTCAGTGCCTTTAGAGACTGTAAAGACTGCGGACTGGAGCTGTCCAGGAGAACCTTGCTGGATCATGCATACATATCCTGGATGGAGATCTTCATGTTCCTCATGTGCGCGGTCATGTGGACGAAGGTGCGCAGGGGACTGACCATGTACGTCTTTGAGGTGAATATACTGCAGAAGTCACTATCAATGCAAATGCAACTAGTGACAGAGTGGTATCAGTTATTTATATTGTGTACAATAAGTGTTCATTTTATTTAAACAATTCAAATTTCGGTAACGGCTATTGAAAAACCTAAAAAGTTGAAAAAAGTTCATTAGAGTAGCCTGTAAATGTATGAGTATCAAACACTAGGTCTCGAAAGCATCACTGGCTCCCTCAATGAATATTTGAAGCGTTTCAAAACATTGGACGTTGCATAACCATTTGTATATTAAAGGTCATTTGTGCATCTAGATGTTTCTGTACTAATACCCATACTTGGTGTTGTGTACAAGCAAACCGCTCATTTAGACTCAAAAGTCTATTTTTTTAGCTCTTGTTGTTTCTGGACAGCAGTATAACAGAAGTCTTGACACTTGATGCAGAAAGTGCACAAGTCCTTACTTCAACTGTGAATGTAAAATGTGTTTGTGGTGTAGGTTATCCTCTGTTGAACCAGAAAGTCGTCAGAAATTTTGTTCGCTGTTCACAGGCCAGTGAAATTAATTTGAAACCCACCATGCAAAGTTACAATGTGCGCAAGAGTTACTTTACATAGTTTTTTACTTTGCATTTTACCTTTTACATACAAAGATGGCTGTGCAAACAGGTCATATTACTATCAAGTTTCCTAGACATGAACTTTACCAAATTGATATTATGATATCCCCACATTTTGCAGTTGATGCTTATTTTAGGCCTAGCTGACGTATGCAAATGTCAGTTTCACTTCCTGTCCTGAAACGTGTGGGGCGGAAACATAATTTTCATGTGCGTTTATGACTCTTGCTGGCTCAGCACATGCATGTGTTGCAATTCCCTGGATCAATACCACCATGATTCATGGGTGCTCTGCATTCATGTTTCCTCTGGCCTGCGGTTTATTCCCTCTTCTGTAAATTCTTTTCTCTCAACGCATTGAGAAACCCTGACGGATGGCATGGGGCAGCTGGCGTGATGTTTATACGGAAATATGTGACATGTCAGGACCTTGTCTGGTTTGTAATCCTTGAGTAAAAGACAGTGAGGCCTTGGAAAAGAGTTGCAGCACTGTAGTTTGTGATTAACAACAGGCAAGGCTAAAGCATTCGTCACTAACAGACCGTTAGTCACTTATCAGTGTATCAGGCCTGAATAACTTTTGTTTCTTTGCTAATAATATCCCTCTCTATGAAAGAGGGTGTCCCCTTCTACACAACACAACCATACGATAAAACCATTGCTTGCTACCCACATGCAAAAAATCTATCAATCAATATGAACCAGATGGGATTCTGGTGTACTGGTATACTGGCAAAAGGCTTCTTTAAGGAATAGTTCACCCAAATAGAACCTGTGTGTTTTTTATTGCAAACTCATAGGATAGGTTTAAATGAGGAACAGATTATTTACTGATAATCTTGCCTGCCAGTTAAAGGGTTAGTTCACCCAAAAATGAAAATTAGGCTGCGTTTTACTCACCCCCGAGGCATCCTAGGTGTATATGGCTTTCTTCTTTCAGACGAATCCAGTCGGAGTTATATAAAAAATTGTCTTTGATCTTTCAAAGGGATCACGTCACTCCGCTCTTGAAGACCCTTCATTGGTTGCCTGTTCAGTTTAGAATACATTTTAAAATCTTATTATTTGTTTTTAAATCTATGCACAAGTTTTGAAGCAGGGCAGCTGGTTTAAGCTGGTCATGAGCCGGTCCTAAGCAACTAGCTCCTGCTCAGGACCAGCTCATGACCAACTAAGGACCAGCTTAAACCAGCTGCCATGCTTCAAAACATACCTAACCAGCATATGCTGGTTTTTCAACAGGGAATTGTCAACCCCTGGAATTGAGTCAGTGAGTTGAACCTGAAAACCGGATGACTTTGTAAAGGAACTGGGTGAACTGATTCATTGAAAAGATTTGACTCAAAAGGTTAAATCATTCTGATTCATGAAATGTGCCAAGGATCGCTGGCTTGGATTTGAAGGTTTTCAGTGATTAATGACTTAAATATGGGTCTGTTCTTTACTCTCAGCTATCATATGATTTCAGAAGTCATAAAATATAATGCACAAGTCATATGGAGCCGTGTTTTGGCTGTCTGAACTCACTACTGCAGTTTTAGTATACTGTACTTTGGCCACAAGATTGTCTTGTATGTCTTGGGAGATCATTTCTGACACAGTCTGCAGTTTTTAAAGTGTTTTGTGGACTATGTCCTGCACTCACAAACACATGCGTGCAGTACGTAATATGATCTTTCTGCCTGCTTTTTAAATGAATCTCCATGTTGCCTAATAAACAATTTATGGCATGAGCTCTTAGTGCTAATGAGGCCCATTCATTTTTTAAGTTCCCTTGCACTTTCACGTTCTCAGACTCGATGGATGACTAGCACAAGGCCATCTGGCCAGTACTGTAAACTGTGTGTGTGAAAAAATCAAGGTGTTGACTGTGTGCTGGGAGACCGAACGCATGCTGTTTTGACCTTTGATGAGACTGTGATGATCGCTATTCACTGGACCAGAGGATATTTTCAGTAATCACTCCACTACAATCAACAACAATATCGTGTTCTGGCAAACAACATCAGCTGTCTGAAGAGCTGCCAAAGAAATATCATGTCACGCTGTGGATTCTGCAGTCGCTAACCTTTGAGTTCTGTGTGTTAACAGCAGTTCGTACAGACAGAGGTCATCAGCTCTTCAGATAGTAAAGTTACAGATCTGTTTGAACAATTTACATTCTTAAAGGGATACTCCACCCCAAAATGAAAATTTTGTCATTAATCACTTAACCCCCATGTCGTTCCAAACCCCTAAAAGCTTCGTTCGTCTTCGGAACACAATTTAAGATATTTTGGATGCAAACCAGGAGGCTTGTGACTGTCCCATTGACTGCCCATCCAAAATATCTTAAATTGTGTTCCGAAGACGAACGAAGCTTTTAGGGGTTTGGAACGACATGGGGGTAAGTGTTTAATGACAAAATTTTCATTTTGGGGTGGAGTATCCCTTTAACACGTGCTGCACAATCATAATTATGACAGCAGCAGGTGCACTGATCTTTAATTTACTTACCTGTTAAAAGACTGTCAATAAATTTTTAAGTAGTCAATTATGTATATGTCTATTGATTGGACAATTTCTAGATTTTGAAATTGACACACAATAGTACTTATGGTTGATGACCAAGCAGAAACAGTTATCATCTAATGCTGATAGAAGATTCTTCTAAAATCTCCGAAAAGTAACATCCCCATATATCGACCCTGAAAGGCAATTAAAGCACTCGTTAATTTATGAGACATGATAAACTGCACTGTTCCAAATGCTTGTATTGATGTATTTACAATATGTTTGGTGCTCAGAGTGAAAATGGCATGCCATTATCAGTAGGGATCTAAAAATGTCTGCATCCTTCCTTCCTCTTTGTGCCGCCCTGTTAAGTGTACTCTGATCTCTTGATCAGATGCATAATTTTTACCCGAAATGACTGAAAACAAACTAGTAATTCCAAGAACAGTCAAAGCTTAAGTAAATATAACTCAACCCCAACAGAAAGGGTGTTTGAGGGGCAAATGAGTATAAGATGAGGCTCTGTGGCTCCATCTGGCCTAGGTTTTTATTGACCGGATCTCTTTACGATCTGATCCGTTTATGTTTTGGCACTCTCATAATGCAAGTGAGTGTCTCTTTCCACCCAAAAATGAAAATTATCTTGACTTTTCCAGCCCCTAAGTGGCTTGTTATTATAGCACTTATTGTAGTATTTCTAATATAATGGACACCCTTATGTCGTTTTCAACCTTTATGGAGCACATTAGTAGAAGAATATTCATTCTTGACTTTCATACAAGTGACCACATTTGACAAAAGTGATCCATACAAGTTGCATGAAGATTCAAATAAACTTTAAAGGAAAAGTATTGGTTAAGAAAGGCATGAGGATGAGTTAATAATGACAATTATCATTTGTCTTTTATTTATTGTACAAAACCACCTGCTATCCTGAAACAGTTGCTATGGAAACTGCAGGTTTAGCCAATAGTTCGCCACTTGTAAAAGACCCCAAAACAAAATGTGTTTTAGTCACATTCAGTCACCAGTTTCAGGCTGGGTTCAGCTCAACCCTCGCTTCTGCTTGCCATTCATGTGCTGGGAGAGCGAGAAGCTGTTGGCGGCCTAATATGGGTTGCAACGTGTCTTCCGTAACAAGACCGCTTTCCCTGAGGCAATTTCTTCTGCTCAGAGGGTGGTTTTCCAAAGCTCAAGAGACTTTTTGGGGAACTCATTTGTGTTTCATTAAGTTTCTTCAACGATTCCTAAGGAGAAAAGACAAGAGACACAAATAAAACACAGCTGACAAGAGTAAGAGAACAGATCTATGAAACTGATGTGGATAGCATAGCTAAAATAACCAATAAAATGGTTATATTGAACCATATTGAAGATCATACTTTTTCTTGGCAAATCCAAGCATACTCTGAGACACTGTTGAAATCTCTTCTGAGCATTTGACCAGAAGAAAACAATCAATCTGAGAAGCATTGAACGTCTTCATTGAACTTCTAAAGCAAGCAAATGGAATATTAAAGAGATCTCGTTCGTGGGTGTGTCTTTTGGGACCGGCCTGAACTCATCTTTGATTAATTAGTGGCCATTAGACCACAGAGCAATGTCAGGCTGCTCAGCTGAGAAAGGATTGTGCTTTCTATCACAACCATAAGCTGCAGTCATCCGCCATGCCGCAGCCACCAGCATCAGCAGCAGTCAGCCTAAACCTCGGGGCCTCAGCTAGAGGCAGTGATAGACGAACGGGGGTGGGGCATTTTGGTGACAGCTGGCCTCTATAAATAACCCCAGCGGGTGGAGGCGGAGAGCAGAATCCTGCAGTGTGCGCCACATTGCCTTATGGCCAATCAGAGGCAACCATGAGACCTACATCCTCAAGAGTGGGGGCCAAACAATGCCAACATACAGTATATGCCTAGTTTCGAAGGCCTACTTTCTTTGATTGTCTTGAGCACAAGGGAGGGTGCAGATCAGGTAACGGCAAGTAAAGGTGGTGATCATGAATAGATAAATGATTAAGACAAGCTTTTAATCGCATCTTCGGTTACTGTGACATTCGGCTTTTGTCACAGGATAGTCTGTCACAGGAGAGATAAGGTGATGGCATGTCAGTACACAGATAAACATATGAACAAAATACCCAAGTTTAGCAAAGGTACTACTTTAGCTTGGGGCTGTTACCGTCAGTGGGTCATGTGAGTCATCCAATGTCGTGAGTCATCCAACGTCGTGAGCTAATCATAGTGGCATTTTTATAACTCATCCTACTTTAGAAAATCACAAAGATGCTTTACTATTTCTTGTTTTGTTTCATGTGAATTTATAGTGTATTTAACTTGAAAAACATTTGGAAACTGATTTTGCACTGTTGTGGTTGCATGACATCACACTAACATTGTAGCACCTGGGGAGATATACAAAGTAAATGTTAGCTTTCACTTTCAAGCAAATTAAATACATAAATGAGTCAAAGTTACTATGTACAGCATGGTAAATTGCCCTTTCTGTTGATAATTTTACCTGGTAGCATTGTGTAGCATTATTTGTCCTCTGCAATTTGGTTGTTTGTTGACGAATGAACACTTGCTATTCAAATGCTAGCACTGTAATTTCATTCTTTCCTCTTGTCTTTCACAGCCTTTTGCACAATGGTGTTGCATCCAACCAAAAGATGTCTCAAAGATGCCAGAGAGTGCGTGGAAGCTGGTCTTCTACACAATGTCGTGGTCATACAGCACATACCTTTTGTTTTTCACTAGCTATTCCTTCTTTCAAAACCCCCCATCTGTGTTTTACGGTAAGCTTCATACCTGATGCATGTCCTGTTTTTGTAAGTAATAATTGTTTTTTTAAACCCTGTCAGGCCTGTATAACTCAACCCTTGATTTCTTACAATGATTTGAGTTGTTTAGTAAACATATTGCATAGGGCTGCACGATAAATCGCATGCGATGTTTAACGCGCATCTAATCAGTAAAGCCGGTTCTGTAATCAGCGGTAAATCTCCATCACAATGCGGCCTTTCACATTGAGCAGCATTAACTACACAGAGTCGTTGTTCACTGACGAGCTGCGCAAAACCACGTTCATATTCGCACGATTTTTTGCGCAGCTCGTCAGTGAACAACAGCTCTGTGTAGTTAATGCTGCTCAATGTGAAAGGCCGCATTGTGATGGAGATTTACCGCTGATTACAGAACCGGCTTTCTGACAAGATGCGCGTTAAATATCGCATGCGATTTATCGTGCAGCCCTAATATTGCATGCTACTTTTAAATGGTGTAAATATACTTAATATCAACTGAAATATACTTAGTTATCATTGAAAGTCCAACACAAGTTTACAAGGGAGTTACACACCTTGAGGAAAATGTTAAATGTTTAATGACTAAAGATCTGGGCCCGTATTCACAAAACATTTTATCTTAACACTAAGAGTTATCCTAAATAGCAGTAAAAGTTTTTAGCTAAGAGTTTTCTCTTAAAACCTATTCACAAAGCTGCTGAGACAAACTTTTACTAAGGAATAGAGAGAAGTCTTAGCTAAGAGTAAGGGGGCAGGGTTGACCTCGTTGCTATTGATGATGTCTGCATGCTTACTAACTATGCACACAGTGATTGGCTGATTGTCTCTGTCAGAGATTTATTCATATAAATATTGTAGAGTGCAATATTATGCTGCCATGTTTAAATAAAGGTTTAAAAATGAAAAATGTTAATTGCCACATTCATAAATAAAGATTATAAAATGCAGGATAAGTGTCACTAATTAAACAAGTATATGTTCAGCATAATCAAAGGAAAATTTGGAGTTGGGATAACCCCCAAAACCAAAGCCGATACCTTTTTAAAGGGGGTCATATAATGCTACATGCACTTTTACAAGTTGTTTGAACTGAAATGTGTGTTACGATTGAGGTCTTCTGTTGTTGGATGTAATAATGAACATTGCAGTCGTCGTTTACTCCCGACATCTGAGCCGCTGAAGACGCAGT
>NW_015627703.1:0-1296 GCF_001515625.1 Sinocyclocheilus rhinocerous
TCCTCGTATGTGTAAACATACCTGGCAATAAAGCTCATTCTGAAAGATGATGGTCAGTTTAAACCGTTTATTAACAGCAGAGAGTTAATGAGCAAACAGATGAGCAATGCAGCAATGGATTGTAGAAACAGAAGGAGAGGTAGTAATAATACTGTCCTGTACTTTGCAGGTTGGGAGATCGGGGACACTGTGAAGAGGAGAGGAATCCAGGAAGGTAGGAGACGAAAAGTCCGGGAGTCGATGAATATCGCAAGGGAGAATAGGAATGATTCCGTTGCTAAATGTGAGACCAGATGATGAGTGGAGGTGAGGTGTGCGTTTATATAGGGAGGTGATTAGTGATGACGAGCAGGTGTGTCCAGTTAGAATTCCAGGGAAGGTGCACGTTGTGATTGGGAGGTGAGAGAGCCTGGCTCATCCGTGACGAACGTAGGTTTCATAGACAATTGGACGAGTTTTTGGAGAAGACCTGACCTGTTGAAAAGAGATGGTCTTCATCCCTCCTGGGGTGGTGCTGCTCTTCTGTCTAGAAATATGGCACATAGTCTTAGAGTTTGTACTTGACTAACTGGGGCCCAGGTCAGGAAGCAGACAGACTGACTAAACCGACCGTCTGCTAGCCGCCTCATGTCACAGAAATCAGTTAATTCTCAGCACATAGAGACTCTTTCACCTAGATTTCACACTATAGAGACTGTGTCTGTTCCCCGAACTAGAAAATACAAAAAACGTCCAAACCAATTTAAGAGTAACAATTTAATTGATGTTCAACAAATAAAAAACAGATGTAATATGGATGAAGAAATGATAAAGCTTGGCTTATTGAATATCAGGTCCCATTCTACGAAATCACTTTTTGTAAATGATATGATCACTGATCATAACCTAGATGTGCTCTGTTTGACAGAAACCTGGCTAAAACCTGATGATTACATTATTTTAAATGAGTCTACCCCCCAAGATTACTGTTATAAACATGAGCCGCGTCCAAAAGGTAAAGGGGGAGGTGTTGCTTCAATTTATAACAATGTTTCCAGTATTTCTCAGAAGGCGGGTTTCAAGTATAACTCGTTTGAAGTAATGGTACTTCATATAACATTGTCCAGAGAAACAAGTGTTAATGATAAATCCCCTGTGTCGTTTGTACTGGCTATTGTATGTTAATGATCCCCTGTGATGTTTGTACTGTACAGGCCACCCGGGCACCATACAGATTTTATTAAAGAATGTGCTGATTTTATATCCAAGCTAGTGCTGGCTGCAGATACATTTTTAATTGTTGGTGATTTTAATATC
>NW_015627704.1:0-428 GCF_001515625.1 Sinocyclocheilus rhinocerous
AATGCATCATTTGTATTATCAACGTGAATATTAAAATCTCCGACAGTTAGCGCTTTATCAACAGTAACCAATACGTCTGAGGAAATTCTTTTAGGAAATCTGTATATGGCCCTGGTGGTCTATACACAGTAGCCAGCGCAAGAGATACGATAGATTTATTTTGCATATCTTGACAGTGTAACATTAAGCATAAGTATTTCAAATGAGTTGAACCTGTATCCTGTCTTCTGAGACTAATTTCAGCCCCAATCAGACACAATTCTAATGGGATGTAACTAGGGATATGCCGGTATCAAATTTTCATGTTGCGATTAATTGCTAATGCTTTTATTACGGTATACGGTATTATCACGATATTGAAATTAAGTTTTTTTTAAAAAGTCCTGTCATAATACAGTATAACAGGTTTAATAACTTTTTTCTTATAA
>NW_015627705.1:0-2786 GCF_001515625.1 Sinocyclocheilus rhinocerous
ACACTACCATTTAAGTTTTGGGTGAGTTTTTCTTTTTTAACGAAAAAGATTCAGCAAGAACCCATTCAATTGATTAAAAATGATACTAAAGACATTTACAATGCCACAAAAGATTTCTATTTCAAATGAATGCTTTTGAAATTTTTTAAAGAATCTTGAAACATGTATCACAGTTTCTACAAAAATACTAAGCAGCACAACTGTTTTTAACTTTGATAATATTTTTAAAATGTTGAAGCAATGTTTGAAAAGTTATTTTAAATTGTAATATTTCAGAATATTACTGGTTTACTGTATTTTTGATCAAATAAATGCAGCCTTGGTTAAGCATAAGAGACTTATTGAAAAAATCTTACCAATTGCAAAAATTGCTAATTGTTATTAATGGTTATTTATTTGTTTTTATATGGAAATTAATATTAAATGTTAATTTGCTGTTATAAAGTTTTTAAAATGTGTCGATACTGTAGAAAACCCATATCAGTCAAGCACTAAGCCATGGCTTTTTAAGCTTGTTTGTATGTTTAATGGCACTCTTCTCCACCCTTCAGTAATCTGAGGAACAGGGGTAGTTCTCTGTGTGACATCTCCATCCTGGTGGTGGATATCATGCACGGTTTAGAGCCACAGACGATCGAATCCATCAACCTGCTGAAGGAGAAGAAATGCCCCTTCATAGTAGCACTTAACAAGGTACCAGATACTGACTACCGAATGCTCATACTGATGATTGCAGCAAGTATTTAAATACTAATGTGTTTCTTTCTCAGATTGACCGTCTGTACGACTGGAAGAAGAGTCCAGACACAGACGTGGTGGCCACACTGAAGAAGCAGAAGAAAAACACCAAGGATGAGTTTGATGAGAGGGCTAAAGCTGTCATCGTGGAGTTTGCGCAGCAGGTCTGTTGTCATCGTCTTGTACAGTACAGTACAGTCCCATTTGCTGTTGAGCTGCAAATGTCTCCTGTTGAGTTTTACATACAAGTGCTGTCTTGTTCAACCTTCAGGGACTTAACGCTGCCCTGTTCTACGAGAACAAAGACCCTCGTACGTTTGTGTCCCTGGTTCCCACATCGGCCCACTCGGGTGATGGGATGGGGAACCTCATCGCCCTGCTGGTGGAGCTCACTCAGACCATGCTGGCCCGCCGCCTGGCTCATTGTGATGAACTTCGAGCACAGGTCATGGAGGTAAAATGAGTTCCTGCTAACAAATCGTGACAGTCTGGTTTGGTATGTTTAATCACAATAGTTTGGTTTTTTTCTTCCCATGGAGCCCAACTGTAATATAACCTCTGCTGTCCATCCTCTATATCTTAGGTAAAAGCTCTTCCTGGAATGGGTACGACGATAGACGTCATCCTGATCAACGGTTGTCTACGGGAGGGTGAGACTATTATCGTCCCCGGTGTCGACGGACCAATCATCACTCAGATCAGAGGGTTGCTCCTCCCACCACCCCTGAAAGAGCTCCGAGTGAAGGTCTTATGCACAATTATATGTTTAGTTTGCTGTAAACTCTGAGCTTGTTTGTATCTCACTTGTTATATTTTTCTTCTCTCTGGATACAGAATCCGTATGAGAAGCATAAAGAAGTGTCTACGGCTCAGGGAGTCAAGATCCTGGGAAAAGATCTGGAGAAGACGCTGGCAGGTCTGCCTCTTCTCGTCGCTCATAAAGAGGATGAAATTCCAGTGCTGAAGGTAAGTGTGCTGCTTTACAAACCAATCAGTCATGTCCCTCTCTCTAAGAACATTCTGCTTTTCTTTGTCTTTCAGTCCTTTTCTCGTTCTTACATTAATCAGTCAAACGTCAGAATTAACAGTTAATCTTATTGCTACATTGGTGACCTTTCCTGTATCCTGATGTTGGTTGTTTCTAGGACGAGTTGATCCGGGAGCTGAAACAGACTCTGAATTCCATAAAGCTGGAGGAGAAGGGTGTGTATGTGCAGGCCTCCACACTCGGCTCTCTGGAAGCTCTGCTGGAGTTCTTGCGTACATCCAAAGTGCCTGTAAGCTTTCAAAGACTCACACATACTCTCATAAAACCCATTCTATAATCTTTTATTGAAGAAAAGATATATCAGCCACTATTTTTAAGTTTATAAGCATTGGCTAACTGAGTTTTTCTGTTTGGCTGAAGTGTTAGAAGCGGGACTTTTATTTTAACAGCACTGAAAACGCTGTCTGAGCACATGGATCTTCATTAGTTCACTCATTAGTCTTAGTTTAACAGTTCTGTTTAATCAATTATTACAGTGCTTATATCATTTGTATAGTGTTTTTTTCCCCCCCGAAATTTCCGAAAAGCACTGTAATAGGATGGCGTGATCAAGAAGTTGCCATCTAAAGTTTACTTTTTTTTTAAAAAAAATTTTTATCCAGGTCAAATTATTTTTTAATAATTCATTTTCAAACGATTTATTTCTAATTTAGTAAACATTATGTAAAACAAATTTATTTTCAACTACTGTTATGCATCTCAGCCATCAAAAAAAATCTATATCGGTCAACTACTATTGAAGAAATTACATTTACGAGCTACTCTGAAAGAGACACCATAAATTGACGGCATCTCTCTGCGACGCACAAATAGCTCTCCTAAGTTTAATGCTAGTATTTTGCGTAAAATATTGGTCAGTTTTTAATTAGATTTTACTTGTTTTTTTATATTTTGAAGAATTAAATGAAATGCAAATATATTTATAATCCGCTGTAGTGTTTCAGGGGTTTGTATCCCCACTTAAATTCTCCCTCTGTCTCTCAGTATGCTGGCATCAACA
>NW_015627706.1:0-814 GCF_001515625.1 Sinocyclocheilus rhinocerous
CATTTTAACGATCAAATACATTGAATCATTCAATTACTGTATTAACACAACAAACAGTGAGTATGTTATTGTTAATAAAGCGTTTATTCAAGAGTCACATTTAAGTATTTTGATATATCGTTGGAACACAAATGATCTATTTTCTCTCATCTCAGAACAGTATATGTCTGCTGTGGATCTGCTATTGTAACACGGTAACTTTTAAAAACAGTTATATGAACACATAAATCAATTAGTTGTTACCTCTATCCATTTACATTCACCAGGATCTTAATATTCACATTTAAACATCATATGATACCCCTAAACCACAAAAATATGATGACTTCATGTTGAATGTCAACTCAGTCATTGGCCAATCTTGAAACCTTATGAAACACGTGTCCTTGAAAAACAAAAAAAACTTGCTTTGATATGTGATATTAAGTCTTGCTTTTAATAAAAACAAGCTCTTTTTATCATTAAAAACATTTTCATCCATTTTATAGCATATGAATGATTGAATTGTATCTGTGTTGTTTCAAGGGGAAAAGCATAAACTGTTATGAATTCCCATTTACAGATTAGTTTCAAGGGGAAAAGCATGAACTGTTTATGAATCCCATTTTACAGATTAGACCATGAAGACTTCACAATATTGTTATTTCTGCAGCATGAAAAACAAAATGGTTATTCAAATTGGGAATAAATAACGTAAAGAAACACAAGTAGATCATCTTCAGATCCAGCACTTTCAGATCTGATGCTGGATCTTTATTAGCTGAACAGAAGGCGCGTTTCCATTACAGATTTGCGCAAAACTTTGGTGATATTT
>NW_015627707.1:0-346 GCF_001515625.1 Sinocyclocheilus rhinocerous
TGTGTTTTCCTGTTTCCTTTTGATTATTACAGTTAGTAAAATTCTTCTACGTCTCCTCTCTCCTCGCTCCTCACAGTAGCATCCCGTGACAGAATTCCAGACCAACAAAAAGTGAGCGGCGCCTCTCCTCCCCGTGTTTCTTTTCCGTTTTTGAAAGTTTTTCGTTTTCCCAGTTTCTCCCCGCGGCTATGGAAGTTGCTGCTCGGTTCGCCGCCCTAGCTCGCCTGGATCTCCCGTTTGTGGAGTATGCATGGGAGTTCTGCGGGATCGCCGCGAGTACGGCGTTAGACGACACCACGCTCAACTCGCTGTTCTGGATCGGGGCTAATTACCATCGCCCCGTGGA
>NW_015627707.1:449-591 GCF_001515625.1 Sinocyclocheilus rhinocerous
GATCTAGAACCAGCTCGCCGTCAAGCCCGCCGGCCGCCGCTGACTCAGCGCTCTTGGACATGACACTACCTCCAGAGTGCTCGGCTCCTATCCTCATCCCAGAATCCGCTCCAGAAAGTTCTCCTTCGTCTCCGCTGGTCCC
>NW_015627708.1:0-1400 GCF_001515625.1 Sinocyclocheilus rhinocerous
CACACGGCTGTATCTCTACAACTCTTTGGCATATTGACACGAAATAGTATATGTTCCAGTGTAACCAACCCCTGAAAATACTGTATACAATTGATGACAGTGCCATCTATTGGCCAAAAGTTAAAATCAGTTTACAACAATAAATAATTCTGCTTTCATGTCCCTCAGAATATTTTGTTTTTTCAATATATATGAACATGCAATATGTCAAAAGAAAGAACAAATCATCTGCTTTAAAACAAAACAAACCGTTTTATTCTAGCTTCAGAGAAAAGCATGTTTTTGTCCAAGTCTACGTCCAGATGGGATTCAGATCGATGATCAAAACTTCGCTTCATCAACACTCAAAGCTTCACAGTCCTAAACCACTTTGTGTCGACATTTCATTTGGTAACGTTAGGCAGTTTTTATTTATATGCTGTTTAATATGTTCCTGTGGCTCAGTGGTAGAGCATTGCGTTAGCAGCGCAAAAGGTTGTGGGCTCGATTCCCAGGGAATACACATACTGGTAAAAAATTTATAGCCTGATTGCACTGTAGGGCGCTTGCGTCTGTTAAATGCATTAATTATAATATTTGATGATTGTGTTATTTTACATATGCATCTGCTTACATACACGTTTCTGCTTCTTCTTCTTTGTCTGTATTTGATCCAGACATACAGAAGATGTTTAGTAGCGCCTCCTACTGTATAACAGTGAAAACACGGAAAGCCAGAAAATTCCATCAATGGCAGGGAAAGAGTTAATCTAGCTGTCATTGTGGTCCACCACAAAAATAAAGTTTGCTGAAGGTCATATGACTTCTGTTCCCTGAGCATGTGGAACCCAATCTATCATTATATCCTCTCAAACCAGGACACCTCCTTCAGTTGTGTCCATCACACACACAAAAAGATCTCTGTGGGTATATTGCTTCACCTGTATAAAAATGTCACAACAAATAGTTCAAGATCCCAGGGGGGCTTGCAAGCAGCGTCAGCGAGCAACAGGAACATATATGTTTACAGGTTTGTTCCTCTGCCAGTGTCAGATATGAGCCCATGTGGGCTTTGTCAGATTGAGGAGATGTCACATCTCCCTCAGGCACTGATGCCACCTGCCAGTTTAAGTCTGTGTGCCATTCTTGAGTATGGCTTATACATTTGGAGAAATCGCTTTGGAAAATACGTTTTTTCTCTTCATTGTCATACAGGAAGTTACCCATACATGCTAACATTGAGTCCCAGGGAAAGGAGACTGATGCACAAGTGAGGATTTCATCTTAATCTGCTTAATCTTAAAGATAAGAGAAGGATGACACATTTCTTTAGAGATTTATCTCTCGTTTTTGGTGTCACATCTATACTGTGGCTCTGTGTGTGTATTTCGTCAGTATGTTGCTTGACAAGGGATTAATGA
>NW_015627709.1:0-638 GCF_001515625.1 Sinocyclocheilus rhinocerous
CACTTACCTAAAATGACAAGATTTTTTATTTTATTTTATTTTATTCTATTTTAATCACTTTTGTGTCACTTGTCTTAAAAAAACATAATTACAAGGGTTCATGGAAAAGGGAAAAACAGTGTAAAAATGTGACAATAAAAATTTTTATTAAAATGAATGTGTTAATTAATTCAAATATAAATAAATTATTTTATTTTATTTTATTTTAAGCACTTTTATATCACTTACCTAAAATGACAAGATTTTTTATTTTATTTTATTTTAAACACCTCTATATCACTTACCTAAAAATGACTAGATTTTTATTTTATTTAATTTTATTTAATTTTATTCTATTTTAATCACTTTTATATCACTTACCTAAAATGGCAAGATTTATTTATTTTATTTTATTTTAAACACCTCTATATCACTTACCTAAAAATGACTAGATTTTTATTTTTATTTTATTTTATTTAATTTTATTTTAAACACCTCTATATCACTTACCTAAAAATGACTAGATTTTTTAATTTTTTTTATTTTAAGCACTTTTATTTAATTTTATTTAATTTTAAACACCTCTGTATCACTTACCTAAAAATTACTAGATTTTTATTTTATTTTATTTTATTTTATTTTAAGCACTTTTATTTCAC
>NW_015627710.1:0-1217 GCF_001515625.1 Sinocyclocheilus rhinocerous
CATCACCAAAAATCTCACACAAAGCTCCTTTTAAACACCAAATCAAACTTTGCAAGATCATTCATCAATTTATAATAATTAAGATCTATTAAAATTCTGGATTTAACTGAATTAGCAAACACTGCTTTTAAATCATTACAAACCCCATGCTCATTTTTTTCTTTTCTTGTAATGTAAATTGCCATTTTAGCATGTCCCAATATAAAATTAATCAACTGACACTGATACTTGCGACTCTGTGAGTATTTAAAACCACAAATGAATTTCTTCATTGAAAAACACTCATTAAAACAATTAAAAATGTTACTCAAAACACTAAATAAAGATGTCAGTCTAGAACACTGCATAAACGCATGGAAGACAGTTTCCCTTTGTGAACAAAAAGAACAATTTTGATCAACATCCTGATTAATTACAGAAACAAAAGCGTTCACTGCAATAGCACCATGTAACAACCTCCATTGCAAATCTCCAATTCTCTTAGATAATGGTGACTTATACAATACTCTCCACTCAGGTTTTTCATACTCATTTAAATTAAGCATCTCACGCCAAGGAGTATCAATTCTTTTATCCAAAAACTTCTTATTAAAAATTTTATAGCAGACCTTTCAAGAAGTAATATCTGAGCCCTTCACAATCAACCTATTAACTTCAAAGAAACAGCCTTCACAATTTTCCATTGTGGGAGTTAAATATAAGTCAGGAAAAGAATCGATATAATCTGGATTTACGAGCCCCATTGAGTAATCTAATAACAATTTCAATTCTTTTTCAGACAAAGTGGTCTTCCACTTGTTAAGTACTCTGGCAACCAGACGCATAGATCTCATCCCCAGCTTCTCAGTCATTGCAATCACATCTGAAAAATTAGCTCCAGCTACTTGTAGCACTTTCCCAATGGTTAAAAGTCCAGAGTTGAGAAGATTTTCTTCTGTCACAGAGTAACTCAGTTCACTTGACAAGGCCAAACGTGAGCCAAAAATTAATGGCTCTTGCAACAGCCAGTACAAAGAGTTCACAGCAAAAATTAATGGCCCTTGCAACAGCCAGTACAAAGAGTTCACAGTCCGCTCCTTTGGAGTCTCGAACAAGGCCCACACTTTAAAAAGATTCCGATAAAAAACAGGAAATTTAGAGAGTTTCAACTTTTGAGGATCTAGCCAAAATAAGACTCTATCCAATCCCAGGCCTTCAAACCCTCTCAATATAGAGAA
>NW_015627711.1:0-607 GCF_001515625.1 Sinocyclocheilus rhinocerous
AATTGAACTTAATACTGTGTATAGACTGTAGAACATTTATACATAGTACAATAGTGGATTTAACATCTAAATTTAAAGTCTATCCTTAAAATGCATGCTTTTTATGTACCCTTCTCACTTTAAATACTTTGGTGAGTTAATAAGAATATTGGTAACACTTTAGTGTCCAGTTCTTACTATTAACTTGTTGGTTTTTAGCATGAATATTACTGGGATATTGGCTGTTTATTATTACTTAAAAAGCACATATTAATGTCTTATTCTGCAAGACCTTATTCTAAATCCTTAATCCTACCCAATACTTAAACTTAACAACTACTTTACTAAGTATTAATAACTACCCAATTCTTAAACTTGACAACTATTTTACTGAGTATTAATAAGCAGTAACTAGAAGAATTTTGAGGCAAGAGTCATAGCTAATAGTTAGTTAATAGTGAGAATTGGACCCTAATCTAAATTTATGTAGTTACTTGAGAGAATCAAAAGAACCGTTTCATGTCTATCCCTGTATCATTAACTTGTCAAGGTTGATATAGGATTTAGAAAAAGTAATTAAATTTTTTTTGGGGAGAGTAATTTGTACAGTAATCTAATTACACTGTTG
>NW_015627712.1:0-2252 GCF_001515625.1 Sinocyclocheilus rhinocerous
TAACTTTAAAAGAAGTTTACAGCAATTTGTTGGCATTAACAGTTATTTACTTGCCATTGGCCTTGGGGTTGATATTTTAAAAAGTTTCTGCATTTGTCTTTTGTAATGCATGCCGGATTGTTACATGTTGCATGGCTTTATTTCTTTTAAGTGCCAGGAGGAACTCTTCTTTTTGAGGGTGAAAAGGATCACTTGATTCCCTCAACATCACAGAGTTTTCTGGATAGTGACTTCTTTGTGGTGGCAGGCCGTATGATCGGGCACTCATTCCTGCATGGTGGTCCATGCTTAACTGGTTTAAGCCCAGCAATAATCCACATGCTTTTTGGTGGATCCCCTGAAACAGCCACCATAGATATACTGGACTGTGTGGACACTGATGTCCGTCAAGTAATAGAGATGGTTAGTTAATCTTTACTCTGAAGTAAAAATAACAATTTTCAGTTGACCATGCATGGTTCTTTACAGATTATATTTTTTATGGGTTTTTATAGCATTAAGTTGTGTAGTCTTGCTACTCAAGCATTTCATATAATAACATTACAGTCTCTCTGTACACCTCCAACACATTAGAAAGGGGGACATCTGGGTCTGGGAATCTTTCAACATCCTCCTGTGTAAGTTGATGTTGTATTTGTACTTCAGGGATCACCACACCAGGTTCGTGATGACCACATGGCCCTCTCCAGTCAATGCCATATTGCATGGCATCTACCTGTAATAGACAATTGATAATTAAATTATTATTAATAAATTAAACAAACGTCTGTCCTACTGCCAGAGCTCATTAAGCACCAAATAGTACAACCCATACAGTAGTTAGGTTGGCTTGAGAAAGCAAACCTACTGAAATGCTATTTAAACTTCTTCTGATACTAAATTTTCTGACTCCTCCTACAGCTTTAACTCTTCATCCACCAAACTCGGCTCAGACTGTTCTGACTCGGGTTGATATATCGTGTCTAACTGATCTAACTTATGATTTTCCTAAAAATGATGGCCAAAACTCCCATAGACTTATATGGACAGAATCTTCTGATGAGCCAAGACTGTAAAAACTCAATTTAATCACACCAAAGCCAATTAGACTCATTTAAGATGGCATAATTTCCAATCTATCTAATATTTCTACACCTACCTGTCTGTATCTAATATATTTAATCTATATCTAATATTATTTATCTATCATCTAATTTCTAATCTATCCATCCATCCTAATTCATGTGTCATAATTGCTAACCAGCTCTGATATAAATACCTGGATAGGGTCTTCAAGTTGATGACTTAACCAGAGCTGTATTGGTGACTGGTTTCCTTCTGTCCGCAACTTGTGGTGGTTCCAGCCATCCTGAAAGTACTGAAGGTGTTTCTGTACATGTGGCAAGAAACACCGTTGGAGGGCATAGAGATGCACTTCATCATATGGATTCAGAAGCCCGTCATTCTCAAGGTTGGTGAAGATTGTGTAGAAGTGATCAAGCACTCCAGCATAAACATCTCTCCACAACCTTTCAATCCTAACAGTGAAAGAAACCAAAATACAATTTTTTTTAAACAAGGACCAACATTCATAATGTTGTACATGAAGTGGAGCTTCCATAGCCTAAAATGGGAATTAAAAAAAAAAGTTTAAAATGTAAATTAAAAAGTAAAATCTATTTTAAAGATGTGGGGATTTAGTTTTCCATTCATTACAGATGGCATAGACACCTGGTAACAATTTTCTAACTATCATAGTAGTCTTTTATTTATCTAGAAACCATGCATATCTTGGTAATTGTTTGCATTTCTGTAAAACAAAAAAAAATTTTCAAGGGGCCTGAAAACTTAGTAAGGCATTGTATATGTTTGATTATACCTCTGATTGTGGACACTCTTCCCTGTGATGTGTGAGTTTCTGTTCTCTCCTCTGGTGGAAACCATGAAACGAGCAACATCGATATTCTCCCCACCTTTATCTGACCTCACACGTGACGGCACACCATACAGGTTGACACCTTCTAAAAAGCTTGTCAGGACTGTAGCAGCTTTATTATTGGTGGCAGCGTTCAAATATACAATTAGACGGCTAAAGCCATCAATGCCACCATGAACCACAATACGTCACCTGGAACAGATATAAGAAAATTCATTTCAACAATATTAACTAGGCTTTTGAGTAATGATAAAAAAGACGTTCTACTTTCTATAGTAAATCAAAACAGCCAAAACAGTATATCACATACTTAAGACGATACCTTTTACATACAGGG
>NW_015627713.1:0-983 GCF_001515625.1 Sinocyclocheilus rhinocerous
TAAGGGGGGGCTAAACAGTTTAGGGAGGGTGCTAAAAAACTAATTAAATTGGGTGAAAATAATGAACGCCTATAAGCTTCAGCTACCTAAATAGCATGCAAATTCAGGCACCTTGTTGTTTTTTATATACAGCAGCTTCGAAAAAGGCATATTTTACATTTTGTTTCTGTGGTATAAACTTCTCATATGCCACTGTTATTAGCAGAGGTTGGGAGTAAGTCTCAAGTCTTAACCTTCAAGTCTCAAGCAAGTCCAAGTCAATTTTTGTGAGAATCAAGCAAGTCAAGTCAAGTCACTGCTTTATGTCAAGCAATTCAAGTCAAGTCGTAGCTTGGGTCAAGCAAGTCACTGTCAAGTCATACAAATGTTTGACGATTTAAGTGAATTTATATATTAAAATAACTTAAAACTACAGTAGGTATGGACTATGGGAGTTTTGTTGCAATATGCATTTCTACTCAAAAGGTGTCCACATACAGCTGAGTTGGTAATACAATAAAAATCTAAAAATAAATAAATAAATTAAAACTACATGGACTAATTTCTGTTACATTTACATTTTTAGGCTAACATAAAAGCATGAAAAGTATTTAGGAACAGCTGTTTCAATATGCCTCAAACTTCGCAGAAGACCATGAAAAAGTATTAAACAATTCAAGTATAATGGTTTCTATGCCACCAAATGGCATTCTTCAAACAGGCATCACCTTTATGGGACATGTTTACAGTAATGAGAATCTAATAAGAATCACTGCTTAAAAAAATAAATAAATAAAATAAAATAAAACAAAACATGCATGACGTGCATACATACTTTATTATTGTGTATTGGGGAATGTGCTGAACTCTCATGGAAATAACAACAATAACAATGATGATGGATGGTAAAAATAGGCTTTATTTTAATGCAAATAATAATTTCTTTTAATTTAAGGAGTGAGTGAGTGAGTGAGAGAGAGAGAGAGAGGTGATTTGAGTGAGTG
>NW_015627714.1:0-2113 GCF_001515625.1 Sinocyclocheilus rhinocerous
GACAGAGAATAACTTACAGCACACAACCTGACGTCCAGTATTGATATCCAGAATGAGAATGCATTATTTATACTTCTCTCTGCACACGTTTTTCTGCAAGTTTTTCTTCTAAACATTCCATAAGAACAGGATCCACTTTTGGATCCACTTTATTGGCAAACCAGTGGCCGTAGTTTAGGAGCCATCTGAGCTCAGCAGCACCATAAACACACACTTCTCGCACACGGACTCCAGTGCATGGTGGATAAAGTCTCTCTTCTAAAGACCCCCACTTCACCAGACGGGTTTTACTTACTAGTTCTGAGATCTCAGGATCAGAACTTGGCACTTCCCCTGGTACTCCAGACACACGAATCATAGTCGCCCAGAAATGTTCATCAGGTGAGTATGTATCCTCAGACCAAGCCAAGAAATCACTGGCTAGGGAACTCTGTTGCACAAAAACCACAAATTCCCTTGAGAGTGTAAAGTATGCGCTGCCCACAAACATGGCTATGTTGTGAGGAGGTGGAGATTTCATCTCAGAAGTGCTTACAGGTGAGTTGTAGTACTCTGAATTACTATCTTTCAGTAAATGATGAAAAGTCCAGCGCCATTGCTTTCCTCCTGGCCACTTGCTCTCCACCATGTTCCTGCCTTTCAGCTCTTTTAGATCCGACACCAGCTCAGCGTTTGTCCGCAGTGGAAAGTCCTGACCACACAGGTTGGTGACATACTTCCACTTGACCTCAGAATCTAGAAGGTCAGACAGGCAATTAAGATCTGCTTTGAGTCGTGAGAAGCCTGCGTACTGCACCCTCTCCAGCTTTGAGGCAATGAAGACATTGGGGATGCAGCGGGCCAGACCTTTCATTGCTGAAATAAAGTCATCTGAGGACTTCAGATCATAATGTATGCAGTATATGTTATGTGGCATATAAATGGCCCTTAGCAACCTCTCCACAAGAGCCGCATCCTGGTGAACAACCAAAGAATAAGCAAGGGGAAATTCACGCTCAAACTCAGAGCCTTGAATCGCATCATAACCTTGTGACACAAATTGATCACAGTCAGAGGTGGAATTCACAACAGCCTCATCGGTTGGCCCTACATAGCTTTTTTGATTGCGAATGGCTAAAGTTTTGCCCAGTTCCACTGGTTCCATTTCATATATTGCTGTGCAATTAATGCCATATTGTTCTGTCAGCCGCAGGCTCTCAGACAGTCCTGTTTCCTGTCCTTCTTCTTTTACTATTGAAAATGTGATCGTGAAGCAACATATAAGTGCCAGGGTTAAAGCGATACATATCACATTTCTCAGTTTGAGGCGGAGCCACAATCTTCTCATTCTGTAGGGAGAAATGAAAGCTCATGTTAGTAATCTAATGTATACCGTATGAATTTGATAGTATAGGAAGTCCAGCCAAACCTTTCCGATGCTTTGAGGCCAGCAGCATTGGCACTATCCTTTGAATGAACACGAGCATGAGTTTGGTTAGCATGAGCAGCACCACCTATTGTCATAAAAATAGACAAAATGTTAACATTTTGGTCTAAACTGAAGCTTCAGCTTTATAAATATTTCAGAATGATTGAAGAATATTATGAATATCCAAATATATATACATTGTTCTAGACTGGCTTTTAGTCTGTGCAAAAAACATACTAGTAACTGTATTTTTTATTCATAGAACTTGCATATTTTTGTCATCGGATTCCACACCAATACTGAAACGAATTCATGTTTTCATCAATCAAAAGGAAGTGAATGCGTTAAGAACAAATACAATAGATTAACAATCACAAATTGTTACAGTAAACTCTAAGAGCCCTAATTTATTATAACAAGTATTTTATGATTTAATGTTAATGTCGGGCTACGTGTAGTCTGCTTTTAGCCCACCTGGTGAAATCGAGGCAATCTGTGGTCTAATTTTAACGGCTTGGCTATAGCCCTATACCAGTAAACAGAACAGCGATGAGCATAGCCAAAATAGCCTTAAAATTGTTTACATGTAATTTTCGCCCACGCAGCTTCTTATCAGCTATAGCCCTATACCAGTAACCAGACGATGAGCATAGCCAAAACAGCCTTAAAATTGTTTACATGTAATTTTCGCCCACGCAGCTTCTT
>NW_015627715.1:0-229 GCF_001515625.1 Sinocyclocheilus rhinocerous
AGCGGAGTCCAGCCCGGGGTCGCCACATGTGGTTGCCTCAAGCCCTCCCGCCGCCGCTCACTCAAGCCGGCCTCCGCTCACCCTAGGCTGCTCACCCTAGGCCGCCGGCCTCTGCTCACCCTAGTCGCTGGCCTCCGCTCACTCTAGGCCTCCGGCCTCCGCTCACTCTAGGCCACTGTGTGTGACGCTGTGTTTCGTTGTGAAAACGAAACTACTTTGTTTGGCCTTC
>NW_015627715.1:694-889 GCF_001515625.1 Sinocyclocheilus rhinocerous
CGTGCCGGGACAAGGCATCACAATATGGTAAGGGGCGTAACATTTCCGTCACACACTTGTATTAAAACTTACCCCCGCAGCCGCAGCGCCCTGCGCATCTATGTCGAACGCACCAGTAATCTCAGACTCTCAGAACAGCTCTTTGTGTGTTACGGCAGTCACACTAAAGGTCTACCGGTATTGAAACAAAGGCTA
>NW_015627716.1:0-829 GCF_001515625.1 Sinocyclocheilus rhinocerous
CCTCCGGACCGAACCCCTCCCAATCGACCAGATACTGGAGGGTACTGCCCCGACGTCTGGAGTCTAGCAACTCGTGCACTCGATACGCCTCCTCGCCATCAACCAGGAAAGGCAGGGGGGTCTGCGGTCTGGCCCCCTCCTCCGTCTCTCCTCTCGGACCACCAGCGGGTTTCAGAAGTGATACATGGAATGTGGGAGAAATGCGGTAATTAGAGGGCAGTTCCAAACGAATTGATACTGGAGATATTTGTCTAGAAATTTTGAAGGGACCAACATACCTGGGACTGAGCTTTTTACATGGAAGTCGGAGGCGTAGATCTTTGGTTGAAAGCCAAACCCATTGGCCTGGGGTGTACTCGGGACTGGGACGTCGATGTCAGTTGGCTTGTTGTTCTTGACGCCTTACGGCATGAAGTAGGCGAGTATGTGCCCGGTCCCAGACCTCCTCGCTGTGTTGCAACCAATCTGTGACTGAAGGTAATTCGGTGGGTTCGCCAGACCAGGGAAACAGTGGAGGTTGAAAGCCCAGGATGCACTGGAAAGGGGTCATACCGGTGGAGGGTTTCCTCAATGAGTTTTGGGCATATTCGGCCCATAGTAAGTACCTGCTCCAGTCTGATTGTTGTCGTTGGCAGTAGGATCTGAGGAATCGTATCACCTCCTGATTCAGGCGCTCGGTTTGCCCGTTGGATTGGGGGTGATAGCCGGAAGTGAGGCTGATGTTCACATTGAGATGCTTGAAAAAGGCGGACCATACCCTCCATACCCTATGGGGTACTCGACAGGATACTATGTCTTCGGGTAATCCGTAGAAACGGAACACATGATT
>NW_015627717.1:0-358 GCF_001515625.1 Sinocyclocheilus rhinocerous
TCGCTCTAGAATACTCACGGGATGTTTTTCGCATCAAGCTCTTTGTTTATTAGCTTGCACGACAATGCATCAAGCGAATTTCCTGCTCGAGTTGAAATTTTTTAATTTGTGTGGAACACGCAATTGAGGTGTATGTTGTGTTTGCAGCAATCGTGTCGCACAATTCACGTCATTCGCTTTGCCCGGCACCCATCTATTTGCGTCTTTGCATTGACTTTGTATGTAATCTTCTCGTGCAAATAATTCAATTTGCTTCTGGTGTGCACATACCATAATATTCACTTAGGCTAGTTAAAGCAGCACTATGTAACTTTTTCTGTGTTCAAAATTTGCAAAATGTATATAATGAGCGAGTACA
>NW_015627717.1:438-1310 GCF_001515625.1 Sinocyclocheilus rhinocerous
GAATCACTCCGGTACACTTATAATAAGTACTTATATTTGGACTATTGTAGCCTGGTCGGGTCGTCACCGCTGCGGAGTAACACATACTTTCGTGAATCGCCATAGACATAAACTTAGAGAAGTAGCTCCTATTGGAATGTTCTTCCGCGGGATGTGTGCAGTTCTGTTTATTAACCGCTAGAGCGCCAAAAGTTACATAGTGCTGCTTTAATCTCTAAAAAACACTAACAGCTTAACAGTAAAATTGAATCTTTAGCAAATCTAAAAATTTATATTTTTTTAATACTATACATTATAGTGTTGTGAAATGTACTTATTTAAAACGGTTCGATTTTAGGTTTGTGTTTTTAGACTAAATTAAGATTTTTTTTATCAATTTAATAAGATTTATTTATAAATGTATTCCCTATTTACTTTCCCTATTTATTTTATTCCCTATTTACTTGTTCTAATTTTTTCCCCCTTTTATTATCTGTGTTTTTGTCCTGTCACTGTCATTCTGTTGCACTGTGGAAGCTTCTGTCACGAAAACAAATTCCTCGTATGTGTAAACATACCTGGCAATAAAGCTCATTCTGATTTTGATTTAAGATTTGGATCATCATCTAGTACCAATTTAAAGGGATTGTGATAGATTATGGCATTTTATGATGATTTTTGTTTTCATTAAAACATTGGCGGTCAATCAGAATTCACCCAACTTTGAAAAGATTGTTAACTGATAATTAGAGATAGACCGATATATCGATTTACCGATATTTTTCCCGATATTTAAGCATTTTACCTTAATCGGATATCGGTTTTGTAATATCGGATTCACCGATAAACAAAAATTTTGAGACACCGATTTTGAGAATTGCAGGATTGCCATT
>NW_015627718.1:0-225 GCF_001515625.1 Sinocyclocheilus rhinocerous
GCTTTACCCTAAGTGTAAACAACGCTGATTACGCCAATTACGTTCCTGCGCGCGCTTTCCCCCTAACGTAAACAACGCAGATTACGGTCTTGGGTACTCTCCAAAATGGCAGAAGACGTAACTCGGGAGAGAAGAATTGTTAAATAAATTATGTTATTTTTGTTTTCTTTGCGCACAAAAAGTATTCTCGTAGCTTCGCAAAACTGAAGTTGAACCACTGATGTC
>NW_015627718.1:351-638 GCF_001515625.1 Sinocyclocheilus rhinocerous
TCCATCAAAAATATCTTAATTTGTGTTCCGAAGATGAACGAAGGTCCTACGGGTTTGGAACGACATGAGGGTGAGTAATTAATGACTGAATTTTTATTTTGAGGTGAACTAACCCTTTAATATGAATTAAATTTACTATATTAATTTAAACAAATATATTAATTTAATATAATATATTTGTTGTCTAATGCAATGGCATTTCAGTTTTTAAATGTGTTTTATAACATTTGGGGTCACTGTACATATACAGTAATTTTAATTACAATAAATGAATATATATATATATA
>NW_015627719.1:0-231 GCF_001515625.1 Sinocyclocheilus rhinocerous
TATCTTTTCTGTTTGTACTGTTTAGGTTTTAATGCTGCATTGCACGTCTGAGCTATTTGCACTATTTTAATACTGCTGCAAACTTTTGATAATTGATCATTTTATATTGCCATTTTAAATCATTTGTATTCTTAAGCTTTACTATCAATTTGGAAGTTTCAAAATAAATCTTAATGTAAGTTTACTTGTACAACGATATTCACGTTACATTCATTGCAAAGCAACTTTACA
>NW_015627719.1:350-496 GCF_001515625.1 Sinocyclocheilus rhinocerous
TGTATGGAAAAATCAATTAAAGACGTAATCAAACAGACGATGAACACTATTAACAAAATAAATCTTATTGTAGCGTTACTTGTACAATGACAAAGATATTCTATTCAATTAGTTCATGCTCTCTCTGTATCTAACAAGCCATTGTT
>NW_015627720.1:0-493 GCF_001515625.1 Sinocyclocheilus rhinocerous
AGATTGTGACATTGCCACCTCGTTGACCAGGGACTTCAACAATGGTCCGCTGTCCAATCATGTTTCGGCTTCTCCTCTTTGTTAGATTGAAGCCTGCTTCATCGACAAAGGTACTCTGTATACTTGTTTCATTTGCATCCTGTTACGATGGAGGACACGGTCAATTGTGGAAATGCTCACACTGTCGATTCCCTGGAAGTGTGTGTTGTCTTGTATCACTCGTTCCTGGATTTCTCTGAGTAGTATTACATTATCTTGAAGGACCATGCCCACCTCTTGCTCCCGAGTGAATATAGCTGTCCTTCCACCTGCATGTGGCAGCCTTGCAATTCTACAAAAAGTAGATGTGCAGTTACAAAAAATATTCATGCAGTACTATACATACAGTGATGAACTTTACAAATCTCTATTGAAACAGCTGCATATAGTGTAGTACAGTAAATTTGCTATTACAAAAATACAGTAGTATACTGTACCTGTTCTCTTCTCTGAA
>NW_015627721.1:0-536 GCF_001515625.1 Sinocyclocheilus rhinocerous
TTCTGTATTAACCTCATGTCTTTGTTACTGTTTTTATAAGAACATCTTTATATTTGTTTTAGTCACAGAACTATAATAGAAAACATGATATTGAAATTCAACAATTAAGACAAAGCTGGCAAAGAGTGTTGTTTTGCAGTTGTTTTGACTTGAGTTTGAAAATCTAATTTTTAATAAATTAATTTATAACAGTTTTATTACACACAACTTCAATGGGTGTGTCTTGTTACAGATTAGACAAACATTTTGATGGTGGTTTAAGCCACAAAACTATAATAGAACACATACTATAGAAAGTTAAACCAATACATAATTTAGTTTAAAATAAATACAATCTTCTACCTCAGTTTCAAAGGCTGTGTCTTGTTACAAACTTCTTAAAGAACATTTTCCAGTTGTTTTCGTTGTCAAAAGAGATGCAGAAGTCATTGACATTCATCAAAAGAGATGCAGAAGTCACGCTATTGACACTCAAAATTCACTAGCGATTAGTGAAACCTTCCAAAGAGTCTCCAGTATTACTGACCCCTAGAGGA
>NW_015627722.1:0-2754 GCF_001515625.1 Sinocyclocheilus rhinocerous
CCATAACAGTAAGATCCTGATGTTTTGCAGGGGACAGACACAGTAATGGTTCCACTTGTGGTGATGAAAGTGCTTTATAAATAAAGTAGATTTGAATTGAGTATTATGTATGTGCCACAGAAGTTCAGTACAAAAAGCAATACAACTATTGGGTGATCATATTTAGTATTTTATTTAATAATGGCTGTAAATTATGGTAAAATGTTTTCATAATGGGCCACTGATTATTTTTCGTTAACCACTAGAGATTTCACTTATGGGAGAAGGAGGATCACATTGTCATTGAAATTGTGATGAATCTGCATGTAACTGACCCAAAGTTTGAAAAGTCTATAATCTGTATAGATTATAATTACAGTGCATTTTTCTGCAGAGTTCAGTTTGTGCCAAATAGATACTCAAAAATAGGTTCAAATTTACTTCAGGGACACAGCAACAACAAAAAGTTAATATAACTCATACATAGTGTTTTTGAAACAAAAATTGATTGTACCTCTTTGCCATGGAGCATTCTTTGACTTCCTGTCTTTTTTGCCAGACATTTTTTTTTTGCCCTTGACCGTCACCTTTTTCTTCTTCCTTTTCTTTTCTGTATCTGTGTCTGAGGTAGAATCAGATCTAGAAGTTTCAGATGAAGAGTCTGTACAGCTATCATCAGAGGATTGTGAATGACTAGTGTCATCTTTCATTTTGATAGCTCTTTCATTTTGATAGCCGTTAAACGAGACAATGAGAAGGATACATCAGGTTCAGAATATTGTACATAATATTGTTGTGTAAAGGAACATGAGGAACATCAAAATTATCAAATCAAAATTATGAAAATTAATGTCTGCCTTGTTTTTATTCTAGTATCTATTAAGTGTATAAATTGACTTATGCATTATCACGTAAAAATAAATAAAGAGTTAAAGAGAGAAGACAGGGAAGGGAAACACAGGCTAGTGGATGTGCACACAACAGCACCACTGTTAAAGACAGTAGGGGACACACTGTTAAACTAGTAAGATTTTATAACATTTTCATCTTAAATCAATATCTTTTATCGCGTTATTTATTTATGTGTTGAAATGTTGTGTAAGTGAAGGAAGAATGACTGGAGGATGCAAGAGAAAGAAGTGGGTATTTAGGATGTTGAGTGTCAGGAATGAAGAAAATGGAAGTGGGAAGCCTAATCTAGAGCTTGTGGAAAAAAGGTCTCAAAGACATCTTGATCCCCTTGATCGCCCATCATATAAGTCCTGGGTCCTCTGTCATCAGTGACGAGTGGCGTGTCTGTCAGTTACTGTCAGTTTTAGGGTCTGATCATCATACTGTTAACCACAGCAGATGGTATGTACAGTAGACCCACATTCAGGTGCACACACCCAGCATATTGAAAGAGCCTGGAGAACATACAAGGAGCAGATCTGGAGGCTTAGGAGGAACCGGACTGAAAGCTTGCTATCTGATCACCTCACTGTAATTGAGTGGTATGAATGGCTTGCTAGGAAACACCGTGATGGGGCCTTTGGTAGAATAATTCATGACATTTCAAAACTATAAGTAAGTGTGTGTGTGTGTGGTACTCCAATGGTGGTGATGTTTCTATCTGTCAGGCCATCTTTTCTTTGTCATGTCAAGCCATGTTAATAAAAATAAACGAGTTATGATTTCCGTATGACCTGTGTTGTGTCTGCTTTTATCCTTACAAAAGAAGGTTCAGCAATGGCCAACTTTTAAAGTAATGGATCGTTAATAAATGTTTTATTAGGGTGAAATGGTACTCACTTTAGATTAAGTCATGCAAAATGCTTAATTGTCATTAATTAATTGCTTTAATACTACCTTTATTATACGTTAATTCCATGAATAATAAATGTTCCTAAAATGTTTACAAAGACACTAATTAAGTATTAAATGTGCATCAATTCACTTTATACATAAGCATTTATTTACTGTTAATTAATAACTTCTTTTTTTCATGAACCATTAACAACTCATTTAATACTGATGTAAAATATATCACTTAGGTATACTTAAAGTTTTTTCATTCTTTATTAACAACTTGTTATGTAAGTCTTTAATTAACACTTAATTCAATTACAATTAATGTTAATTACAGTAATAATACTTTGTTTATAACTTGTTTATGTGTTAACAACATAGAAACTACAATTTATAAACTATTAATTAACTGTAAATAAGCATGTCTTAACCCATTTTGATTTGACACAGTGTTATACGTAAATTACATTTACATTTAGTCATTTAGCAGACGCTTTTATCCAAAGCGACTTACAAGTGAGGACAATGGAAGCAATCAAAATCAACAAAAGAGCAATGATATACAAATGCTATAACAAGTCTCAGTTAGCTTAACGCAGTACACGTAGCAAGTATTTTTTTTAAATAATATAATAAAAAGAAAACAGATAAAATAGTAAAAGAATAGAGCAAGCTAATGTTAGAGGTATTTTTTGCTTTTGTTGTATAATAAATGAAAAAACAGATAGAATACAAAAAGATTAGAAAGCTAGAGTTTGTTTATTTTTTTTAAAGAAAACAAGCAGCAAATCAATAGAGTGCAAGTCTAAAAGGGACAAGTGTTTTTAAGAATAGAATTAGAATAGAGAGTGCTAGAGTTAGAGGGTCAAATAAAGATGGAAGAGATGTGTTTTTAGCCGATTCTTGAAGATGGCTAAGGACTCAGCTGCTCGGATTGAGTAGGGCAGGTCATTCCACCAGGAGGGAACATTTAATTTAAAAGTCCGT
>NW_015627722.1:2836-2938 GCF_001515625.1 Sinocyclocheilus rhinocerous
CTTGAGAGGCGTGAATCTTCTCAGACCTTAAAGGCCTCACACCAGTGACCCGCCTGCAGTCTGCAGTTTGGTTGGATTCTGAGAAGATGAAAATGTGAGCTA
>NW_015627723.1:0-1266 GCF_001515625.1 Sinocyclocheilus rhinocerous
ATTGCATCAGTATCAATGTTTAGTGATGTGTTTAATGGCTATAATTAAAACTAAGTAAAATGAATATTGAGTTAATAATAAAAAGGCATCTGGTTTGTTTTCAACAGATTTATAAACGCTTCTCGTCACAAATGTGGGAAGATGGTTGATGTGTGTTGTGTGTATGTTGTGTGTGTTATAAGCCACTCAAACTCTGTTCATGCATGAAATAAATCCATTTGAGATGTGTTTGACATCATGAACATGACATCAGATCATGCACCGCTGCTTAGTGACCAGGAGCGGTCACTAAGACCGCTCCTGGTTATACACTTGGCTGTATGCACAGTGCGTACCATGAGTGCTCTGACCGACTGACCTGAGAAACATTTTCCTTGCAAATATTTCAGCAGTTATTATTTGTGTCCCCTATTTCTGTCGAATGAACCCATGCCAATCATTCGTGATTTAATCAGTTCTCTCTTTCTGTAAACTGTCCGAATGTGTTTGGAAAGCTCTCTCTCTGAATCACATAAGCTTAGCCTTTCCCCTGGCCACTGGGCCTGAAATTAATGGGGGTTTGATGCAAAAATGCCACCAAATTGGACAAAAATGCCCCTGCACAATTAAACAAAATCTATTACGGCTGTTGCTAGTAAAAATTAAATGCAAAGTGTCAATTGCGGAACATTTAGATCAGATCATATTGCATCATATTTCTTTTCTTTTTATGGAACATCATCAGACTTCAGCGTTAGTTCTCATTTATGTACTCATTTCTAAGCATTTTACAATCAGCTCGTAGCCGCACAACACCAGCAGCCCATGTGTAGCAGTGGTAAAATAAGTGTCCTTTTTGAATCACCGAAAGGGTGGTGTACGAATGTTGCTTAGCCATCTTCTGAATAAAGTGGCAGCACCGATCTGTAAGAAACTGCATTCTGCCCCGACCCAGATTCCACTCCCCAATAGATGTTTGATCATGCTCATTTCCCAAAATGGCTTAATCGTTATTGAGAAGAAAAAAGACAACAGTTATGTTGTTTCTGCACCATTTGGTATTATCACATCCTGAGCTAATGGTGACCAATTGTAGAATGGGAGCGGGTGTGGGACACAGAGAACCATCTCAGACAATTAGGTGTGAGAACTTCATTAACATACAGACCACAGCTGTTACGGCAGGAGCAACTTCATTTACATTAATGGCAGTACTGTATCGGTATAAAAGGTTTGAGCTTAGTGTAGCCAATTGATTGTGACTTTTATATTTTATTTAATATCATT
>NW_015627724.1:0-529 GCF_001515625.1 Sinocyclocheilus rhinocerous
AGGTCTAGCTTTTTAAAATTGTAGCTGATGGTAGAGTAGGTACAACATAGATTTTGACAAGTATCTAATGCTGGTGTTTTAACGACCACGTCTGATGAATTTTCTTTTAGATCACCGTAAGATACGCGGTTCTTTTTCTTTTGTTTATCTTTTCCACCGTTGTGACAAAACGCTAGCTTTTCTAAATTGTAATGATAGACTACAACATAGATTTTGAAGTATCTTATGCTGGTGTTTTAACGAACGTATCCAGAAGGATACTTTTTGTTTTAGATCATGGTGAGAACTCAGGATTTTTAATTTTATTTTCTAACTGGTAACAAACTCTAAATAGTTTTTAAATTGTAACATAGAAAAACTGCCGTATTGTTTAACGAACGTATCTGATTTTTTTGTTTGTTTAGATGGTCAGTACAGTAGTTTTCTTTTTATTTTCTAACTTGTAACACACTCTAACTAGTTTTTAAATTGTTTAACAACACTTAAATACTTGTCTCGAACCGTTTTTACTCTTTTTCTGAAAAAAAAA
>NW_015627725.1:0-141 GCF_001515625.1 Sinocyclocheilus rhinocerous
GGGGCTGTAAGCAGGGGTCAGCTAATGACCGGGCTATACATGTGGGTCAACTATTACTCAAAACACTGATGGTTCACATAGGGTGACCAATACGTGCCATTTTCCCAGGACGCGTCCTGGCCAGGATTTCTATATTGCCTA
>NW_015627725.1:249-477 GCF_001515625.1 Sinocyclocheilus rhinocerous
TGCACACGCAAACAAAGCCAAAACCTAGATATTTTAGGCAATATAGAAATCCTGGCCAAGACGAGTCCTGGGAAAATGGCACGTATGGTCACCCTAGGTTCACAGGTTTGGTCACTATGAAGGCATCAGATAAAACAAAACTGAAATAAAATCAGAAAGAGACGAAAGAGACAGGAAGGGTTATCCTTATTTAGTTTAAGCTAGGAGATATGACTAAGCAGTTGTCAC
>NW_015627726.1:0-1412 GCF_001515625.1 Sinocyclocheilus rhinocerous
CAAATATATCCATTTTGCTTGCTGTCAGGAGTGGGCGAGGCATACACGAGTGAACGAGCGCTGCTGTGCACATGCACGCTAAACAGATGGAGCGCAATCATTCTGAGTCAAATATGCATTTTGCTAAAATATTCGTTGTTGGACATTAAATGTGCCTTTTGTAGAATTTTAAACCTACATATACTGTAGGTGTATTCTTATGATAGCAGTAACTGTAAAGGGACTATTGTAATGGGTAAATAAAAAGGCTGCATGGCTATGATAGTATGTGAGAGAGTCAGTGGTAATATCATTGCATTCCTATTGTTCAGTGTTAGAGAAGCTCAGCTTAGTCTGACAGCTTTTTCACGTTTTCTGGTTTTCACGTTTCACGTTACAGGATTATAGCGCTTAAACATAGAAAAAGTCAGATTTTCATGATATGCCACTTTAAAAGTTTACATGAGTTTGTGTGTGTATTTCAGGATGTGGATGCATCTGAGATCAAGGTTCAGGTGTGTGTGTATGCCTTTGATCTGCTGTACCTCAACGGAGAGGTAAGACCATGATAACAGCTCATAGCCAATCACGTTTGAATAATTTTGCATGTCTCGGAAATCTTCCTTTTTACATGTGCTATTTTAGTGAATTATGTGTCTGTCTGTCACAGTCTCTGGTGCGAGAGCCTCTAAGCAAACGCAGGGCTCTGTTACGAGAGAGTTTTGAGGAGAAAGAAGGAGAGTTTGTTTTTGCTCGATCTCTGGACTCTGACAACACAGAGAGCATTGCTGAGTTCCTGGAGCAGTCTGTACGAGGTGTGTGAATGACAGATCTACAGCTGTGGCTCTATTGTGTTTGGACTTTTATATAATAAACTATTACTGTATTGTATTGGTTTGCCATTTAAAAATGTGGGTCCAAAACCAGTTGACAATTGACTGATATTTAGAGTTAAATTGCTCACTGTGAGGTGTTACTCAATAATCAGTATTAGTAATATTCTGAATTTTCTAATTAATCTCTATTTAAGGAGTTTGTAATGTTTTGCAGATTCTTGTGAGGGCCTAATGGTGAAGACACTGGAAAAACATGCAACTTATGAGATTGCCAAACGCTCCCACAACTGGCTCAAGGTATCGCACACCACAGTGTGTTTATGTTCATAGTGAAAATACTTTTTATTTTTAATGTTTGATTAAAACGTTTAATTTGACATATTAATGTTTTAAACATTGGAATGCTGTGTAGTTAAAAGAATTTCTGAAAACATTTTATGAAGTCAGACTGCAGGAACAAAAGGTGCTATAGTCTCAGACAGACAGACGCATCCTTTGTGTTTAAAAAATAAAACCCAGACAAGTATTCAAAGTCAGAAGGAAGGTGTAAGTCATTAAAGTGTAATTTCCACCCCATTAAGCTTTTCTCTTGCTCTG
>NW_015627727.1:0-1065 GCF_001515625.1 Sinocyclocheilus rhinocerous
CTTAACAGTCGTACATGCATGGTAATTATTTTGTACATACAGACACGTGTGGGTAATGACGGTCACTTACAGGTAGTGCCCGTACATAGTAACTAATTAGATAATTTACTGTACTTACTAATGTATATACATGGTAAATATGTAGTACTTACGACAAGTGGGTACAAACAGGCACGTCCTTACAGTATCCGTATATGGTAACTAATAAGACACATTACTGTACATACTAATGATATGTACATGGTAAATGTGTAGCACCTACGGAAAAATGTGGTATTATGTGGTAACAAACAATGTACGCTTTTCCCCCGATCGCTCTGCTCCCGGGAACACATACTGTACTTGGTATACATGTGGTAAATATGTAGTACTTACCAAAAAGTGTGTGTAATAACGGTCACATACAGGTAGTGTCAGTATATGGTAACTAATAAGACACATTACTATACTTACTAATGGTATATACATGGTAAATATGTAGCACCTACGGAAAAATGTGGTATTATGTGGTAACAATCAAGACACATACTGTACTTGGTATATACATTACGCTTGGTTAGTCCTAACCTTACCTAATAAAAAGAGGACTGTTTTTCAATTGCTTGTGTAGGACTGTTAATGCTAAATTGCTCTCCATGACAGTGCTTACAAAGTTTGAAGAACTGGTAATTCCTGTGTAATGTTTATGTAAAATGGTTCACTTTACTTTACAGTCCTATTTCCATATAGTTCCTATGTACGTACTGGTGTATGTACCTATTAATTAATGTACAGAATAAGTAATGCGGTACTCAAGTTGGGGGGTATAAACATGGACCAAGGTACTTATTGAGTAATTAATAGGTGCCATTGCAGTTTGGAACTTTGGAAGTTGGTTGGGAACACGGCAGTAACTGTGCAGCACTGCATAGTGTTAATACTTAGCAGGCACAGTCCTTTTAAATAGGGATTTAGACACATGACAATCAGGAGTTGCAAGTGCAAATATGAGTCTGGTAGCTACTGTATAATTCCCAAATCAAATCTGTCTACACACATAATTATTAGGAATGTACGTCATCAAAA
>NW_015627728.1:0-722 GCF_001515625.1 Sinocyclocheilus rhinocerous
GCACTCTGCGCACTTTCTAAAATCCTGTATGGTAAGGGTTATGCATTGTCAGCCTCGTTCCCTTTCTCTGAGTTGGCTTAGGCCACGGTACTCACCTTGGGCTCCACTCAACTAGTGTGTCTCTGTTGATAAATTTTTAAAGCATCGCTCCCCTCACTGTAGAGGATTATTTATGAGCATGGTGCTTTCTTCTGAGCGTTCGAGTTCGCTCCCCTTCTGAGGAGTAGAATTCCCCGCTCCGTGGGCTGTTCTCGTGGTGGTGTTTAGCAGTGCTCCCCTCTATAAGAGGGTTGCCTATGAGCACGCTACTCCTTTTCCTGAATTCAGAGTTCTCCTCTCATGTGGAGAGTTGAGTTCTCTGTTTTCCCAGAGCACCTGGAACCGGCAACATCAGGCGAACTAGGCCCTTCCTCTGCTTCCCTGATGCGCTGAGTTTTTGGATAAGCTTGCAGTACACTTACCCTTCAGGATTTCTAACGAACATGCTGTAGGTCGAGCCCTCTCTCGGCTGAAAGCTGGGTGTCATGCTCCCTCAGCTAGGTAACTTACTGATAGCCATTCCAGCAGTATACCATGAGGATGAGTTGGTGACTTCTCAGACGTATTGTTCTTGGGATGCGCCATTTCATCTATAAACTGCCCCTTCAGAGTGACACGAGGGCCCCTTAGAATGGTATCTTTAACCTCCTGGGGTTGACAGTTCCGCCAGCGGAACTTTTTGC
>NW_015627729.1:0-259 GCF_001515625.1 Sinocyclocheilus rhinocerous
CGAATGCGACCTCCGGAGGGCGCAGCCTTCTAAATGAGACACAGATAGAGTGTTTGCTGTTAAGATCCACGTTTACTGACCAACCAATAAAATGCAACATGAAATCAACGCGACATGGCGCTAAAACATAAAACCGCTTACCTCAAGCTCTTATCCCTTCCTCTTTCACCACTTCCAGCACATAAAAACTACAACTGCTAAAGAGTGATTTATCATGCTCTTTTTGTTTACCACTAGCGCATGCTGATGACGTTTTATT
>NW_015627729.1:367-848 GCF_001515625.1 Sinocyclocheilus rhinocerous
GTTTCCGGTTAGTGTTTGAGCGCATTCAAAACAATGGCGGCAGGTGCTTGATGCAGTGGGATTACGATCATTTATTTAATCTTGCTGTTTAAAATTTTAAAATAGATCCTTGTTGCTCGGTGGTTGGGTGCTCCCTCTGGCCTGGAACTAACATTAATTTATAAATAATCGGAAATTAAAGGGTTTAGTTTTCCTTTCCGAGAAACGTGCCTGGATTGCAGCAGTGAAGCGAGAAATAGCATAGCAACTCGCAGCTCGTGGATCTACAGCGCACATTTCGATTCAGGTAAGGAAATGTTGTGTTTTTTTCCCCCATTTGATCATTTGTATTTATTTACGTTAACTCTTCTGGGTTTTTTCTCCATTTGATTATTTGTATTTATTTACGTTAACGCAAAATTGTGCTTTTGTCATTGTTTACATATGCGCCTAGCGTTTTGATTCTTGTTTAGTGAAAAAGGCCAAGCTTTTATTTCCGTTT
>NW_015627730.1:0-594 GCF_001515625.1 Sinocyclocheilus rhinocerous
ACAGTCGTGCAGCAGTAATATTAATGCAAAACCATCCTGACAAATACTTTTTTTCAGAACAACCTTTGCTTTTACTCTCAATACCTTAAGTATGCAAGATAATACTTTTACTTAAAGGATAGTTCAGCCAAAAAAAATAATTTTGTAATCATTTACTCACCCTTAAGTTGTTCCAGGTTTGGAATTTTCATTTTTGGGTGAACTATCCCTTTAGCTAAGGCTATAAATATGACTAGTAGTTTTTCCCCAATGTGGTATTAGTAGTTACTAAAAGTAGTTTACTAAAGTACCTCAATATTTCTTCTACTAATTACATTGTCATAGCTCTAAACAGTTTCTCTTTTCCCTCTTTCCCTAAATCAGACCAGACCCCTGCACTGCAGGATAAAGCTGAATGTGCCAGCGCGCTGGAAAGGTTTTTAACAGTTTTTGGCTGAGCAGGGAGGCCCTGACAGTGCTTCTGGATCTTCTGAGAAGTGAACGGCAACAGTGATGGGGAGCCACAATCCAGACCCTGGTGTTTCTTTTCTGTCTGCCAGTGGTACATCATACAGAGTGGTCTCCAGAGTGTTTGACATGCCTCGTTCCACTGTC
>NW_015627730.1:702-924 GCF_001515625.1 Sinocyclocheilus rhinocerous
CCAGAACACATGGAGGCAGGGCTGGGCTCAAAACTGATGTTGTTTTTTTCTGATGTTGTAAAAAGTACTTTCAGTAATGTATAGAACAATTTGTTTTAATGTGTAAAAAAATAAAATAAAATAAAAAAATAAACATATAGAAGAATGTTTTGTGAAAAAAATTATAAGCTGCATTAATAAAAAAATTAACAATGTACATAATTACTTCTCTTTTATTTACAC
>NW_015627731.1:0-561 GCF_001515625.1 Sinocyclocheilus rhinocerous
GCAAAGATCTGGCACAGTGAACACTGGCTAATGTGGCTGTGAGCCCACAGTGGCCCACATACGATGCCGCAAATGTGGCCCAGTTATCCTAAACCGTATATGGGCTAATTTTGGCAAAGATATGGCATGGTAAGCACTGGCTAATGTGGCTGTGAGCTTAAAATGGCCCTTAAATGATGCCATAAATGTTGTGCAGGTATATTAAATGTATCTTGGCCAGTTTTGGCAAAGATATGACACAGTTAGCATTGGCTAATGTGTCTGTGAGCCTAAAGCGGTCTGCATATGATGCCACAAATGTGGCCCAGTTATCCTAAAACATATCTGGGCCAGTTTTGGCAAAGACATGGCACAGTGAGCACTGGCTAATGGGACTGTGAGCCTAAAGTGGCCCGCATATAAAATGACAAATATTGCCCAAATAATTAATAACAATTTGGGCCACTTTTGACAAATATACGGCACAGTCAGCATTGGCTAATCAATGTGTACGTCTAACTTGTCCCACAATTGACTTGTCAAATATGCCCCATATATTATAAAACAGATGAGGGCCACTTC
>NW_015627732.1:0-246 GCF_001515625.1 Sinocyclocheilus rhinocerous
AGGACGGACCTTTATGCAAAAATGGAAATGCTCGTGTGAATTTGTTTCATTTATACATAAGTATTGACCGTAAACTGAAAGTTTTTGAGCTGAGGACGCACACGCATCATCTGCCAAAGCGCCAGGGCAAGCCATTACGCTAATGCTTCAGCTTAAAGCTTAAAATAAAGAATTCTCATGTTTTGGGCAGCTTGGATCACGTAACTCTCCCGCAGCATCTCCTTCTGTTTCCTCCACTATTTTTAG
>NW_015627732.1:366-533 GCF_001515625.1 Sinocyclocheilus rhinocerous
CAGACCCGATTAATCGATAATGAGAATCGTTGTCGATGATTTTCATAATCGATAATAATTGATTTTATCGATTAGTTGTTGCAGCCCTAGTTTGTTTTCTGTTATTTATGCATGCATGCATGCATGCATGTATTTATTTGTGTTTTTTGTATTATAAGTTTCATGAA
>NW_015627733.1:0-895 GCF_001515625.1 Sinocyclocheilus rhinocerous
AACAAAGCCTCATCCTTTTCAAACTCAGTATTTTTATTCTCCTCAACCAAAATACATTCAGCTACAGCTATAACAGTATCAGCAGTCACTTAGTTTCACTTTCATCCTCATTTTCTATAACTCCTGAAACAACCTCCATATCCTCACCCTCAACCCTTCTAACATCAACGCTCTTACTGTTTTCACCCCCCCCCCTCTGCTTTCGCACATTCATCGTAACATTAACAACGCTAGTCTGCTCCGCATTGCTACTACCGGCATGTAAAATTAACAACGCTAGTCTGCTCCGCATTACTACTACCGGCATTTTCATTTGTCGACACACCAGCCTCTGTACCCTCAACCCTCCCAGGGCACGCTCGCTTGGTGTGACCTTCCTTACCGCACTCAAAACACTTCATTGTATCAGAAGATGCAAAAATTACATAATCAAATCAGTCAATTCGAAATTTGAACGCCACATTCATTTCATCCTCGGCTTTGTTTAAAATCATATACACTTGCCGTCTAAAACAAACAACATGTTTAAGCAATGGAGACTTACAACCGAGTGGTATTTTTTTCATTTGCGACATGATCTTGCCATGCCGAGACAACTCTGCTACTAGCAACTCGTCCTTAATAAAAGGTGGGACATTGGAGAGGATTATTCTTTTCGCTGGTTGAATTAGCGGTACAACAGAAACCAAAGTATCTTGAATCACAACTCCACTTTGCACGACACTATTCACTTTCTCTATAGCGTCCAAGAAAATAACTACAGCGCTATTCATTCGGGAGGCAGACACAATACTATCGTAACCGACAGCCTTCCCAACAGCCAAGGCACAATCTTCAACCGCTGTAACCAACAGCCTTCCCAACAGCCAAGGCACAATCTTCAACCGAACAATTA
>NW_015627734.1:0-533 GCF_001515625.1 Sinocyclocheilus rhinocerous
TCCACCTAGATGTGAAAATACTAAATATTATTACATTATGTTATGATATATATATACAGGTACATCTAAAAAAAATTTGAATATCATGAAAAAATATTTTTTGTCACTCATTTCAGAAAGTGAAACCCATATATTATATAGATTAATTACACATAGAGTGAAATATTTCAAGCCTTTATTTCTTGAAATTTTGATGATTATGGCTTACAGATAATGAAAAACTAAAATTCAGTGTCTCAGAAAATTAGAATATTGTGAAAAAGTTCAATATTGGAAAGTCATGGTGTCACACCCTAATCAGCTAATTACCTCAAAACACCTGCAAAGGTTTCCTGAGCCTTTAAATGGTCTCTCAGTCTGGGCAAAACACCTAGGTTTCCTGAGCCTTTAAATGGCCTCTCAGTCTGGGTCAGTAGGCTACACAATCATGGGGAAGACTGTTGACTTGACAGATGTCCAGAAGAAGGGTAAGCCACAAAAGTTCATTACTAAAGAAGCTGGTTGTTCACAGAGTGCTGTATCCAAGCATATTC
>NW_015627735.1:0-509 GCF_001515625.1 Sinocyclocheilus rhinocerous
TATTTTGCAATTCTTTATTTTTGTTTGCAAAACTAATTTTTTTCTGGCAATACTTCATTTTCTTTTGCAATTCTTTATTTTTGTTTGTAAAAAACACATTTATTTTTTCTCAATACTTTTATTTTCGTTTGCAAAACTTTATTTTCGTTTGCAAAACTTTATTTTCTTTTGCAAAACTTTATTATTTTGCATATATAATTAGTACAATTCAACAAGCTTTTTTATTTCAAAAACATTTGTCATTATTTTACTTCCATAAAAATCAAAGAAATAAATATGACAACAAAACTTTAACTACATGATATGAGAAATGCAAAGGAGAACAAATGTTAGCGAGTCAAAAAGATCTTACATGCTGAATCAGACCCACTCCTGAGAAACCATCCCACAGAGTGCCTATCTCAGTTAACAAAAAAGGTCTCAGGTTACTTATGTAACCATGGTTCCCATGGTTCCGAATAAGAAACTGCGTCCTCTAGGGGTCGCTATGGGGTACGCCTCGTCGTGAC
>NW_015627736.1:0-178 GCF_001515625.1 Sinocyclocheilus rhinocerous
CACCGTGCAAGCGGCATCAACGGAACTACAGGCGTACCCGCAGTGAGGCAGCACGGAAGAATGCAGGGACCCGGCCCAGGCGCGTAGCTGGTCCGAGGCGGGGTCTGGGCGTGTGTAACACTGACCTGCGTTCGAGCAGAGGGTGCGTGGGTAGTCCGTTGGTTCATCCTCCCGATCC
>NW_015627736.1:448-567 GCF_001515625.1 Sinocyclocheilus rhinocerous
CCTGTCTCAGGGCCTCTTGCTCTTTTGCTTGCCACCAGGTTTGGCGGTGGCCTGGACGGGCGGGGCAGCTGCCATGCGACCGGCTCCACGGCGCAGCTTTGCTGGAGGTCGCGGGAGCG
>NW_015627737.1:0-274 GCF_001515625.1 Sinocyclocheilus rhinocerous
ATTTACTAATGCTTACCTAATGATTTATAGTGTGCAGTTATTATACAGTTTTACCAAATTATGTTGTCAGTGCCCTACAAATTAACTGATTATAGAAGTTTTTTTGTCCCTAAAACTGACAGAAAAGGATAAGGCCTAAGAGATTTCTTAAGCTGTAATGAAAAAAAAAAAATACTTAAATAAATTACTGATTATTTATTTTCTGGTGATTAAAGAGATGTTTAAAAGTATGTCTCTCTCTCTCTCTCTCTCTCTCTCTCTCTCTCGATCACCC
>NW_015627737.1:369-540 GCF_001515625.1 Sinocyclocheilus rhinocerous
ACAGAGAGGCAGAGTGGCAGAGTGAGATCAGATGTCTGATAGTTTTTTTTTTAATTTTAATCCATAGAGCGTTGTAAAGTCGTGAAACTATGCATATTTCATCAGAATGACTTGTTCTCTGTATGCAAAAAGTTTTGAAGTGTTTGGAAGCTGCACTTTAATAATATAAGA
>NW_015627738.1:0-7317 GCF_001515625.1 Sinocyclocheilus rhinocerous
CGTGTGACAGAAATTCAGGGATTCAATGAGCCTCAAAAGGAGGAATATTTCAAGAAGAGAATCAGTGATGAGCATCAAGCCAGCAGAATCATCTCACACATTAAAAGATCAAGAAGCCTCCACATCATGTGTCACATCCCCGTCTTCTGCTGGATCTCAGCCACTGTGCTTCAAAACCTCCTGAAACAAGATGACAGTGCAGAAATCCCTCAGACTCTGACTGAAATGTACATCCACTTCCTGCTGACTCAGATCAACATGAAGAGTCAGAAGTATGATGGGAAAGATCCAGAGAAACCCCTGAAGTCCAACAGAGATGTGATTGTGAAACTTGCTAAACTGGCTTTCAAACAGCTGATGAAGGGCAATGTGATGTTCTATGAGGAGGACCTGATTGAGAGCGGTATAGATGTCACTGACGCCTCAGTGTATTCTGGGATTTGCACTGAGATCTTTAAGGAGGAATCTGTGATTCATCACACGAAAGTTTACTGCTTCATTCATCTGAGCTTTCAGGAGTTTCTGGCTGCTTTCTTTGTGTTTTACTGTCATATCACCAAGAACAAAGAATCACTGAAGTCATTTCTGAATAAAATATGCCGGCAGTACAGTCTCTCTCTGTATGATCTACTAATCTCAGCAGCTGTTAAAGCCTTACAGAGTGAAAATGGGCACCTGGATCTTTTCCTGAGGTTCCTGCTGGGTGTCTCACTGAAGTCCAATCAGAGACTCTTACAGGATCTACTGAGACACACAGTGAACAGCTCAGAGACCATCAAGAGAATCATACAAGACATTAAATATGCAATCAAGAGTGATGTAGGTCTCTCAGCTGACAGATGCATCAATCTGTTCCTCTGTCTGCTGGAAATGAAGGATCAGACTCTGTACAGAGAGATTCAGGAGTTTGTGAAATCAGAGAAACTCTTGATGAATAAACTCTCTCCGTCTCACTGCTCAACAATCACCTACATGCTTCAGATATCAGAGGAGGTGCTGGATGAGTTTGATCTGAAGAAATACAACACATCAGATGAGGGTAGAAGGAGACTGATACCAGCTGTGGTGAACTGCAGAAAAGCTCTGTGAGTATCAATTCATGTTATTAAAGATGAAACTGAATGTATGTCTTGTTCAGACACAGCAACATTCTAATTCCTCCATCAAATCACGACTCCATTCAGCCATTTCAACTAATATGTAATCAAGGTTTTTTTGTACAAAAGAAAGTCATTTAGTTTTTTGTTTTGACTCTTTTTGAACCTCTTCTGACCCTTAAAATGAATGTTTATCTTTTGAAATTTCACATTGTGTTGTTAGTTGTATACAGCTTGGAGTAACAGTAATAGCCAAAATTCTTTTGGATTTTATCTGTCCTACTTTCTCTTTATTACTTGACTGTGACTCTGAAGCCATGTGTTTTTGAACACTGAATATGTGTTGCTAAGATAAACACATTTCATCCTGTGTTGTAGACTTGCTGACTGTAATCTCACTGATCAGTGCTGTGAAAGTTTGTCTTCATCTCTACAATCATCAAACTCACTGAGAGAGCTGGACCTGAGTCACAATGACCTACAGGATTCAGGAGTGAAGCTTCTCTCTGATATACTGAAGAGTTCACACTGTCAACTCAATACACTGAGGTAAGAAAACTAAAGGTTCTCTTGGTTGTGAAATTAAAGATGTCCTCTGCTCTGTCCTGATCTCTTGGGAGTTTGTAATATATCAGCAGACCCCAATGTGTCTGAATACTTTGGCTTTGTAATTGCTCCAGCTTGTTGTTTTAAAAATATTTTTGGTTTCTTGAAACAACAACAAAACAATTAACAACAAAAGAATTGCAAATATCCAAGTATAGATGAGTAGACATTTCTGCTACATGATATGTGTTTACATGCATTTCCTGTTATATATCAGATTTTATCATGGGTGAAATTGTACATTCATTATTAACATTTTATCAGTACATGTAGGCCTATGTGTGGGAATTGAACCTCTGATTTAAGCATTGTAATTGCCAATAGAGCTACATGAACCCATATGTTATGCTGATGTACAACTCTGTTTGGCTATATTTCCAGTCAATATTTAGAGTTCACCATCTGATGAACGACAGAATATTAGTCACATAAAATATTTATCCCACCATCTCTTTATTATTGATCTGTATTTCATCCTGTGTTTTAGACTTGCTGGCTGTAATCTCACTGGTCAGTGCTGTAAAAGTTTGTCTTCATCTCTACAATCATCAAACTTCTCACTGAGAGAGCTGGACCTGAGTAACAATGACCTGCAGGATTCAGGAGTGAAGCTGCTCTCTAATGGACTGAAGAGTTCAAACTGTCAACTCAACATACTGAAGTAAGAAAAACAGATAAAGATTTACTTGATTATGAAATTAAAGATGCCCTCTGCTCTGGTCCTGATCTCTTAGGTGTTTGAATCAGCAGAATCCAGTGTGTCTGAAACCCGTTGTTTTTGAAAATTATTTATTCACTGATTAAATTTTTATGTTTGTGAGAAGTGGAGATGAACAGAAATTGTTATTGAGATCAATTCTGCTCCATCAACACTGTGACATTGAGTAAAACGCTGAACTGAACTGTAATCAGTGATCTGTGGTTAAAACGCTACACTGAATCAATCATCAGAGTTACAGGAATCTGAACACAGCCGTGTATGAATCAGTTTAAGATGATCTCCAGTCCCAGATGATGTGATGTTGAGAGTGAGTGTGTGTGTGTGTGTGTGTGTGTATGTGTGTTTGTAGGTTATCTGGTTGTATGGTGACAGAGGAAGGCTGTTGTTTTCTAGCTTCAGGTCTGAGTTCAAACCCCTCACACCTGAGAGAGCTGGATCTGAGTTACAATCACCCAGGACAATCATTAGTCAAGCTGCTCTCTGATCCAAACTACAGACTGGACAAACTCAAGTATGTTCAACACTAACAACCATCCTGTCATTTGTGTTTGTACATGTGTGCACTATAAACTCACATGTACAGCTGCAATCAAAATTATTTAACCCCACTGACCTAAAAGACATTTTGCTGCTGAGAACTAACAAACAAATGCATCAGTAAACCTAATTTACTCTAAACATTGAAACACTGTTTAAAATAAATCTAATATACTCTAAACATTGATGTGCAAAATTATACAATCCCCAAAAATCAAATTTTGTGCAGAATCTTTTATTCTTTATAACCTCTTCTTCTTAAGAGTGGCATTTGGCGAGGTGTTCTGACATGAAGGCCATGGTTGTTTAGTGTTTTTCTTGTACTCTACAATGAAATAAATGTCTCAAGGAACCTTCTTTGTGCCCTACTATATAAACAAGTGGCTTAAAAACATCCATGTTGAATATGGGGTGAATAATTATGAAATATCTGTATTACACAATTCCTGTAACTTAAAAATATTACTTTATAGTTACATTATCACCATTATTATGCCACTTAACTATAGATAATATTTTTAAAAAGCTCTTGATCTTCAGAAAAGCATACATTTGTTAATTATTACAGTCTTGAATAATTTTGATTGCACCTGTATATAGATCCATGCATACAGCACATATATACATACTGCACAGGAAAATAATGATGTTTGAACTCTGTGATTGAAGATTATCTTGATTCCATAGGATTATAATAAAGTATAAATTCTTTGTAATTACGGTCAGTTTTGGATATTTCTACTTTACTCAAGTATGGATATTTGTTAACTTTTATATTTCACTGATTTGTAATAGCAAATTAATGTCAGTCAAATAATAAAATACGCTCACCAAGCATTTAACAGAGGTGTTGTGTATGAATCAGTAATTGACTAGGTGTACTGAAGAATGTCTAAAAAAAAACTTAATGCCATGTGATAAACAAATAGTAACATTTATAACACAACACAAGTACTTAAGTACTTTGAATACATAAAAAATGGATAGTTGCATAAAGACCCAAGTCTTATGATGTTTCCAACCTGTATTCAGTTCTTTTCTGTGGAACATAAAGGAAGATATTTTAAAATATTTAAGTTTTTTTGACCCCTTTAACTTTCATTGCATGAACATAGACTTGTTCTTCAAAACATATTGTGTTTTGCAACAATATGAGGGCGAGTAAATGATGAACAATTTTAATCTTTGGGTGAAGTATACTTTAACTCTTACATATTCCAACAGAAACTTGATCTTTACTTTTATTTAAGTATGACATCTGCATATTTTAAACAACACTGCTTGATTCAGTTCAACAGCTGCTTGTGACTCATAACAGCAGCAACCGAGAAACAGACTCCAGTCTCTGATCCCAAAACATAAATTTAAAGCTTGCTGCTAATCTAGAAAGTAAATTCTCATTGCTGTTTGAGAGCAAAAAGAGATTGAAGATACAAACACAGAAATCATAGACTAAATGAGAAAAAAATAATGTTTGATGTTATAATAGAGATTCAGATAATCACTTTGATTTTATATATTTTTTAATATTTTGTTTTTCTTTTAGTGTGGATCATGGAGGAGAGTTCAGGATTACAGCAGGACTACAGAAATGTAAGTCTTTTTCACTCTCTCTCACACACACACACAAATACCTTTGATCATAGTTTTTTTTTTGGTGTGTGTGTGTGTGTATGTTACAAATGTAATAATCTCTCGTGTTCAGATGCATGCAATCTTACACTGGATCCAAACACAGCAAACACTCACCTGTCTCTGTCTGAGAGGAACAGAAAGGTGACACGTGTGAGAGACAAGCAGCCATATCCTGATCATCCAGAGAGATTTGAGTGTCATCAGGTTCTGTGTAGAGAGAGTCTGACTGGACGCTGTTACTGGGAGGCCGAATGGAGCGGTGGAGGGGTTAATATATCAGTGGCATATAAAGGAAACAGCAGGAAAGGACATGGTGAGAACTCGTGGTTTGGATACAATGACGTTTCCTGGAGTCTAAACTGCTCATATACCAGTTTTACTTTGTGGCACAATAATAAGAATACAAACATATCTGTCCCTTCACATCGCTCTAACAGAGTAGGAGTGTATCTGGACTGGTCGGCCGGTACTCTGTCCTTCTACAACATCTCTGACACACACACACTCGCACACATACACACATTCAACACCATATTCACTGAACCCCTCTATGCTGGATTTAGATTTTATTATTCTGATACTTCAGTGTCTCTGTGTGAGATCAAACAGCTTCCTGTGAGAAACAACTGAGACGCACAGCTGAGTGACACAAAGAAACTCACATTCACATTATCCCTCTCTTTAACTCACAAAGTTGTAAACTCTTTCTCTCTTATAATCTTAATTTCACTTTGTATAAACACACATTGACCTTGATCTAAATGAGGCACAACGCAGACCTCTACTGTTTCAATAAAGACATTTGAGTGCAGCTCTGAGCGCCACCTGGAGGAAGATTTAGTTTTAGACCATGAAAAGGAAAACCATGATAAGGAGGCTGAAGATGTTTAGGTAGCTAGCTCGAAGCCAGTGGCGCTGTCGGTAAGAACAGGTCCAGTCTAGTCAAACCAGGTATAAGAAAGTTTATTGTACTTCAAAGGAGGTTTTGTGCATGTAGATGTTTGTGTGTGTGGTTTCTATAAAGAGAACAGATATACAGAGTTTCAGTTTACCAAAAAAACTGTGCTAAATAAGGTACAAGGCAACCACAATATTCCATCAACTGCACATTAAATAACTAAAGCGCATGCTTAAACAGGAACTAGAGCAAGCATGAAAATAAACACATTTAGGCCCAACTTAAGTCATACAAAATCATATTTAGCATCACACAAAGGCACTTACATGGTCAATTACGCACACGCAGGAAAAACAGAATGAAAGGTGTAAAACTCAGTCCTCTGCACAGTACAACCACATGCAACAAAAAAGCGCAAGCTGTGGACACAGGTGCAGGTAATAGTCTGTGAGATAGTTCTAATTGGCTTGAGATTGGGTGGGTGGAGCTTGGGGCTAACAGGGAACTGAAAAGGCTTAGGGGGGTGTGGCACTGCTTTAAGGGTGCAGCTTAAAGACACAAAAACTTTACGACACTGATATTTATCCTTGGATTATGTATTTTCATTTGTTGCTGCCAAATCTTTAGCGTCATTTAACAGAAAGTTATCATTAACAATTTAATTAACTATTAGAATATGATAATATGTAAATATTGTAATTTTCAATGATTATATATTAATAATTCAATACTTATTGTATTCAGTAAAGGTCTGTTTTCTTGTCTGTTCATCACTCAATATCACTGTTATCGCTCAAAAACACTGTTTTTCTGTTAAAATTAAAACTAATGGGAGGTGAAGTTGTGGGGCATTTTTTCTCTTTTCTCAAGAATCAGTGATGGGATGGTTTTGCTATTTCAAGGTCAAATGAGTATGTGACATTCACTGAATTTTCTGTCACCACTTATTAAAATAATGTGTAAATAAATTATTGGATGCTAATATGCAACAAAATTCAATATTCTCAATTTGAAATATATATATATATATTACGTGACAGCTGAAGTATTGGTAATATTAGACTTCAATATCTGTGTTAATCTATTCAGATTATAAATAAATAAACACAGAACTTTACTAGTGAAAAGTTGACATTTCAAAGAGGTTTATTTGATAAAGACCTGATGTACTATATATACGTTTGAATTTCTGTAAACTGCAGCAAATGAGTTTACAATCTGACTTCATTCCTGCCTTTGATAGACGGTCAAAACTTAAAGGTCCCATATTGTCAAAACTGAAATTTCCTGGCTTTTTTCATGATAACTGAGGTCTAGGTGCTATGTAACTACCATATAAGTTTCAAAACAGTCAGTCCACAGTAAAATGCACACAGCCTGCATAAAGTAGCTGTGATTTTTCACGAACCGTTGTGACTTCCGTAAAAAGTTGATGTCAGAACTACAGTCACCTCCTTCAGTCACCACCCCGAGCACCGCCCACCGTCCCACTCTCCTTTTGCCAAACCCCCAGACAACATTGCGGAAACATGTCGAAAAGGTTAACTTTAACCACAAAACCAGATCGGCCGACCTGTAACTTTACACGCTCACTCAAAGGATGGATGATCTGACATGATTTTTACTATGAGGTGAATCACATCTATCGTGTAAAGTAAAGACAAACTCACCGTGTCTATCTAGTCATGATGAAGATGTATATACATTTCAATTTCAGCAAGCAACTATTTTTACAGCTACATTATTGTTCCAGCCACAATTAATCACAACAATGTATATACAATTACAAATGATTATATATAAATCGTCAGTTTGTTGTTTTA
>NW_015627738.1:10307-13481 GCF_001515625.1 Sinocyclocheilus rhinocerous
ACAACATGGAAACATGTCGAAAAGGTTAACTTTAACCACGAAACCAGATCGGCCGACCTGTAACGTTACACTCTCACTCAAAGGATGGACGATCTTACAGGATTGTTACTATGAGGTGGATCACATTTAACGTGTATAGTAAAGACAAACTCACCGTGTCTATCTAGTCATGATGAAGATTTATATACATTTCAATTTCAGCAGGCAACTATTTTTACAGCTACATTATTGTTCCAGCCACAATTAATCACAACAATGTATATACAATTACAAATGATTATATATAAATTGTCAGTTTGTTGTTTTATACACATGCACACAGACATTATTTCATACATGACATAGTCGTGAGATGCAAGAAACAGACATATGGCAAGAAATCTGTAGTAATTATATGCCCATAACAACAAAATACAGTACTTTATTGAACCTTTTCTGATAAGAAGTGTGCGCTGCAAACGCGAGCATTTTTGACGATCGTTTCTGTTCAGTCTGCTCTTTTTATCGTGTTTAACCACAGCTGTCGTCGTTTTTTTGTCTGGAAGTGGCAGCAGATATGCGATCGAATTTCTAATTTGAGGCTGTATTACGTCGATTCTGGCACCCAACATCACAACAAGATGATATTTTAAGCTCCTTATGTAGCCGAATCTGCGCTGGTTTGAATGGGCCGCCTCCAGTTTCCCGTTTGTTTTGCTGCCTCCAGCTAGCGCTGTGACGTCGGCTGACCCTACTTACCTGTGGTTGGCCTGGCCGTGCGCCACTCAGAACACAACAGACCAATCAGAAGAGAGGCTCATGAATATCAATTAGACAGGCCAAAATCGACCTGTTCGCAGCAGAGCTCCTGAGAGAGGAGCTGTAAAAATACATTGAGATGGTTTTTAGTACTTATACCGCAAATATATATTCGTAAGGACATCAAAACCTAAAATAAAACTCCAGAAAGGTGTAAAATATGTGACCTTTAACATTTTAACATTGATTGAAATCGATCTTAGTAGAAACACAGTGACTCCTTCAGCTCTCTATACTGACTTCATTTTCTCCCACAACCCTCGTCCAGCTGTGTGAATGGAGGTATGTTTACTCATTTCCAACACCTGGAAATTCACTCCTCTCTGCACTTACACTTCCTTTGAATATCATGCCATTACTGTTACAGATCCTGCCAAAATGAATTTTGTCACCTTCCATCCTCCAGGTCAAGACATGCTGCTGTCTTCTTTCCCAGAGGATGAAACACCACTGGTAATCCTCCTCATTAACCTTGTCAAACCTTGAGCAGATGATTTTCTAGCTCTTCTGGCCTTGTTCGACCTCACTAAAAAAGCAAACCCTGTGACACACAAAGCAGGCAAACAACTATCAACAATCATCCTCACATGTAACTGTATCACTGACAAACACATTAAAATTCTCTGTCACTTATTTCTCCAGTTCTCTGTAACTCTCTCTTCATGCTCACCAATGACTCCTCTGATCTCCTTTCGCTGTAACCGTTGCTCTGACTCCTCTACACGCTTCTTCTCTGTGGTGTCACATCTCTCCCCAACATTAACCACTTCTCTTCTCATGATGTCAGTGAAGATACTGACACTCTCTCCTACCACTGCTCTGCAGATGATACACAGCTCTATCTGTAGCTTCAACCTGATGATCCCACTGTCTCAGCCTGTGACTCTGCCTGCCTTTAATACATCTCTACTTGGATAAAGGACTGTTTAACTGGGGTCTGCAACACTAACACCAACCAGGACAGCAAGGAACCTGGGGATGGTGTTTGATGACCAGTTTCTCGATGTCCTTGTTCAATGAAGGCCAGAACACTACACCTCGTGCTCTGCGTTTTGTTGATTCGACTCCAGGATGTCCTCTGTGAAGAATGGTGGTGTATTCTTTCTGCAGTGACTTGGGAATCACAGCTTTTTGGCCTTTCATCACAATCCCATCCTTTGTTGTCAGTTCATCTCGGTATGGGTAATACTGTCGGAGTGCAAGAGGCAGCTTTGCCTGCCGATCTGGCCAGCCCTGGTGTATTATTCTGCAAAGCTGCTGCAGTGTTGGATCTGTGGCTGTGTGCTATTTTAACTCGACAAGCCTTGATGATGAGATGTGTTCTACAGACATTACCTCAAAATCAGTCTTTTCACTGGCTTGCACTTCTGTGTTCTTCATGGGGGCACTTGAAAGTGTATCGGCCAGATACCTTTGTTTTTCCTTTTTTGTAACCTATCACAAAATCATACTTCTGGATCATACAACATTCGTTGTAATCGTGCTGGTGTCATGTGCAGTGGCTTGTTGAGAATTGCCACCAATGGCTGATGATCTGTTTCAATTAGAATTTCCTTTCTGTGTATATACTGTATAGTCGTGAAACTTAGCACATGCAAACACCACTGCGAGAAGCTCCTTCTCAATTTGAGCATATTGTGTCTCAGTCTGTGTCAGGGTACGTGAGTCATATGCTATAGGAGCATTCTCTTGAAGGCATGCCGCACCAAGTCCAAACTGTGAAGTGTCACATGTCAGCAGGGGTGTGAAGTAACGAATTACAAATACTCACGTTACAGTAATTAAGTAGTTTTTATCAGTAATTGTACTTTTTTGAGTAGTTTAAAAATTGTGTACTTTTACTTTTACTTGAGTACCCAGTCAACAATTTGATCTCACAATGATGTCACCATGAGCTCACATGATTCTCATGGTGTGGAGCTTGTCGGTTTAATTACAAAAACTGCTAAGTTCTCACCTCACTGCTGAGAAAAATATGTAGCTTTTAGCTGTTGTATTTTCAAAATTCACGGGGCGGGGGTTGAAAACCAGCTGCTGAATGTGCAATTTCTTACCTATAAAAAGTTTTCATCTCAATAAAATGCGAGCGCATACAGCATAACGGCATTAAAACGACATTAAAAATCTTTATGAGCAAACGTGTCGCCCTCGCATTGGGAGTTCTGTGGAGAATCGGATATGTGTGTTTAGACGTATAGGTCGAATCTCCAGATATCAGATGTGTACCCGATTAAAATCCACATTTGGAAGTGGCTCAGATCGGATGCAAAAAAATCGGATCTCGTGCGGGTTTTTGTGTTTACACATGTGCAACAAATTCCGATCTGCGTCAGATGTGAGCGAAAGATCGGATTTTTTGTGCCAGTGTAAACGCAG
>NW_015627738.1:13867-23266 GCF_001515625.1 Sinocyclocheilus rhinocerous
GTCCTTCCAGTCCAGTCCTCCTTAGAAAATTAAACAAATATCTCCGTCCTTGGTCACTATTTCCATATGTTACTATATTTTTAACATTAAACTCTACTATACCTATTTCCCGTATTGAAATGAATTCGAATTAAGGAGAGAGGAGAGAGAACGAACGAACGCATGCACCCACGTGCGAGCGAGCGATTGTGAAGCATTGCAAACAAGCTTGTCGGTTTAATTACAAAAACTGCTAAATTATCAATTCATTGCTGAGAAATATATGTAGCTTTTAGCTGTTGTATTTTCAAAATTCACGGGGCGGGGGTTGAAAACTAGCTCCTGAATGTGCAATTTCTTACCTATAAAAAGTTTCCATCTCAATAAAATGCGAGCGCATACAGCACGCTGGCATTAAAAATCTTTATGAGCAAACGTGTCGCCCTCGCATTGGGAGTTCTGTGGAGAATTGGATATGTGTGTTTAGACGTAGGTCGGATGTCCAGATATCAGATGTGTATCCAATTAAAATCCACATTTGGAAGTGGCTCAGATCGGATGCAAAAAAATCGGATCTCGTGCAGGTTTTTGTGTTTACACGTGTGCAACAAATTCCGATCTGTGTCAGATGTGAGCGAAAGATCGGATTTTTTGTGCCAGTGTAAACGCAGCCCAATAAATGGGGGAAAAAAGTAACTGCCGTTGCTTATTTGAAAAAGTAACTCCGATATTTCCTTGTAAATTAAAAAGTAATGCGTTACTTTAGTTAGTTGAAAAAAGTAATCTGATTACGTAATTTGCATTACTTGTAATGTGTTACCCCCAACACTGATCCCTGGTGACTTAAAGGGGTCATATGATGCTATCTTAAAGATCATTATTTTGTGTAACAGAATATGCTGACATGCTTTAATGTTCAAAAAACACATTCTTTTTCAAATTTCTGACAGGCTGTTCACTCTCCTGTGATGTGACCCTGTTCCCCTCACACACACACACACACGACGCGTTACTCTGCGCTGCGCTAAACTCCGCATTTGAACAGTCAATAGCAAATACTTAAACTAATAACAAAACATACTTACAGTCGCTGATTCAGACGCGCCAGATTGTCATAGCAAAGTCGGAATTGACCCTTTTTTTTTTTTTTTAGAAATAGCCTTTGTGCACAGCCAGTCTTGTGCTCTTCTAGGTTCAAAACACTGTTGTCCATAAAGTGCGTTGCACAAATTCGAACATCTGGGTTGTGCTGTTCTGTTGTAAATAAATCTTAACCAATGATTCCTAATTGCATCTACTTCAGGAAGGCCAAATAAAGTACTTTTGCTTTCGCACTGAATCACACACCGTCTCCCTGACATGGCTGCATCAACACTACTGCTGTTCCTGAAACCACGCCTTCTTTCTTTGCATGAACATTTGGGCGGCATTACGCAAATATTTCCACATCGTGACGTAGATTGAATGGATTCTTCTGAACGTCGGTTAGAGCAACGAGGTGACGTCACTTTACGTCACTCAGTAAACTTAAAAATAATAATTTAAATAGAAGAGTTTACTCAAAACTGTTGAGCCACACAAAAATAAAACTAAATTCCTCGTTCAGAAAATGCAATTGTTATAAGTTGCATCAACGATTTAACAGACTTTAATTGCAGTGTTCTTAATCTTTATAAGTTAGTAGTACTGTTCGGGTTTACAGTGTGGGGGCGTGTTAGAACGAGCCGTTTTAGGTAGGCGTGGTTGACTCTTAACTTTTATAAAGAATATCTCTTTGGATTTGAGACTTTAGTCTTTGCAACTTTACAGATCTTCTTTATGCACCAAGAGCTTGTAACACTCCAAAGAGAAAGGAAAACTTGAAATCGCATCATATGACCCCTTTAAGCATTAACCTTGTGACTTGAGCAAGTCACTCTTCTCATTTTTCTCCTCTGTTGTTTCTGTTGCCGAGGTCTCACAGTATCAAAATCATGCTGTTTGTCCACCATCAACCCACAGCAGAGAAAATTAGGGGAGATATACACATTTAGCGAGCTTCTGAAAATACTTTGACTAATATAAACATGCTTCTAAATAACTAATTCTTTCGGACTTGAGAGGGCCCTAATACAACTTATGAGAAATATTAGCATTATCTTTGATTAATTTCATTCTCACCTATCACTTTAATTCAGAGCTTTTCAACTTTTTTTAAAACCGTAGATATAGTGTTCATGTATTTCAAGACATGTCATCTTACCACAGATGAACTGAGAGCATTATTTTAAACACGTCTGGTACAAATTGAGGGATGGGTTGACATTATTTACTTGGATAACAACAGGCCACAGATGCTGTCAATAGAGCTTTAGTTGTACTGAACCCAGAATATTCCTTTAACAAATATTCAAGGGTCACTACTCATAATGGTCATGTGACACTGTCAAAAGTGAAACTGTTACAAAAGTGAAACTGTTTCAACAGGTTCCATTTTGAGACGAAAAACAAACAACATCAGGAGAGAAAAGCTGTTTGTGAATAATGTGAATCAGAACAGATCGGTTTAATGCTGCTATCTAGAGACAGAATGGATTTATGAACTGAATGAAGTTTGTGTTTGATGTTCTTCATTGTTGAGACAGAGGTAGGTTCGAAAAACATTTCTGGATTAATTCTCATGCGTAGGTAAATCAGTCTGAATTTGCGAGTGTAAATATTATGTCTGTCCTATTGTAAAATAAGGGCCAATTTACACTGCACCGACAGACACTTAGTCTGGATTTGTCTGACCAGTGTCACGTCTGTTAATGTAACTGGTGTGAATAAGTTATTGACTTGATTTAATTAGCTTTCTTTTCTTTCCTATATTGTATTATTATAATTTTTTTATATGCTGTTTATACTGTTATAAATTCTATGTGTTTCATAATAAGAATGGGTTAATGAACTCCACGAAATTTTGTTCCTCTACTATTGTTCGCAAGTAAAAAAAATATAACGTTAAAGTCGCGGACTTTTCCTTGGGAGTTTGTCTGGGGAGGGAATGATATCAGTGGAACACATCCGGGGTTTCCCCGCATGCGACATGTGATAGCCTCAGTCTACCTGTGTGCGAGGCTAATGAGCACATGTAATATGTTCTCCCCGTGAATGACTCTGGTATGGCGATGTTTTTTGTCTAAAATGCATATTTATCGCTGGATGAATGTAATTACTTTATACTAGCACTCGATTGTGCTAGTTATAATGTAAATGTATATTTTACGGTGTTATTTAACTTAAACGGTGTACATTGTGACGCTAACTAATTAGCATCATATGTTTAGTGTGCCAGAGAGGGAGAAGCTGTCGCCTGTTGATCCACTGATTATTTCTCCTTGTTACAGATTGAGTAAAAGAAAGTGCTGAATCTCATCAACGAGTGGTCGTGTGGTCTTTATGTGTGTGAGGGTGACCGGTCCAGACATGCTACATTAGCATTGATTGGCACTTGTTTTCGCTGATTGAACATGTCGAATCTGCATTTGTCAGGTCTTGGTCTGAGAAGTGACGTACTGCACTTGGTTGGTTGTCGGTGTTGCAGTGTAAAATTCCCTTAAAAAAGTTTTTTCAGATGCTTTAACTCCCTCTACAGACAGTTTTTCTTACTCTTGGCGGCCGTCAAGCACTTGCTGATCAAATTGCAGTCGCACCGAAACTAAAACAGAACTCAGATCCAATGACAATGTGCCATAAATACTTAAAAAGTCACACAGTGATTGCTGTAAAGAGTGATTTCCCAGAGATGAAATGAGCCCATTAGGGTTTCAGCAGCTCTATTGACTGTAAATATCAGCTGCTCACAGAATCAAGGTTGTATTGAGGAATCAGGAAGCTCAAAGGGTCACAGTCCTGGCAATCATAAATGATTCAGACACTCAGATTAATTCTATGAGTAGTTTCTGAATCTTTTGAACTGGGCATTGAGTTGAATAGCTTTTGATGGGCATTCATCCAAAGCTTTGTGTGTGTGTGTGTGTGTGTGTATATATATGTTTGTGAATAGAGTTTGTTTTACAATATAAATGTAATATTGTGTGGCATGAGAATTCATAAAGAGGTTTCTTTTTTCATAATTCCTCTTGTATGCCTAAAGTTAATTCGTTTTTAAATTTTTATTGTTTGTGTCCAGCTCTGCCTGTAAAATGAGTCTCTTTGGGAAGAGAGAAGAGGAGGAGGATGTTCAGTCACATAAAGCAGCATCACCAGAACCCAGCTGTGTGTCTATAAAGAGTGACAGGTCTATGTTGAGCCCCCCTGAATTTAGTGATGGAGCAGTGACCTCTGACCCTGAGTGAGTATAAACATATTATTTAAACATATTATTGTTTTTTGTTTTTGTTTGTATGTGTGTACTAATTTAATTATCTTTTCATAACAGATAAAAAGACAGGTTTTTCTGAAAAATCATCAACAATTTTACTGATAAAGCTCATAGAAATGGTAATTATCAATCATTTAATTTTAGCACAAAAAATAAAAGGCTACTTTCATTAAAAGGATTAAGAATACTAGTTTAGCTTACATGTTGAGATTAAACTCTGCAAGTTTCTCATATCGACTGAAACCCAAACATTCTATCAAATTCCTTCATCTTGTAAAAACATTGCCTCTGTTAAGAAGTGAGTGAGACGAGAGGCGTGTGGATCCAAATGCAAAGCTTTATTTGAAGACATGGTCAGAAACAGGCAGGGTCGAACACCAGCAAACAGATATAGCACAGGCAAGACACAAGAGTAGTAAACAGGCATGGGTCAATAGACGGCGAACGTAATCCAGGGGGCGAGGCAAACGGATAATCCAAACAGACAGACAATAGTCCAGACGAGGGGCGAACAGAGTCAAAAACGGCAAGACATAGAGATAATCCAAGACGGGCGATAACTCCAGGGCAGACAGCAGACAGACAGGTCGAGATAAACAGACTAGAATCAAGATACGGGTATAACAAGACTAGACTAGACAGTCTTGAGGATAGGGAAACTAGGATAGGGAACTGGCTCCGTAAAGTTGCTATCACTGACTGAGGGATAAATGCAAACAATACTCGGCCCTGAACAGTGGTTAGGGCCTCGTATTTAAAGTGTGTGTGATTGGTTGCAGGTGAGTGCGTAATCAGTGCAATGAAACAAGGGAAATGTAGTCCAGGGTGATGTGTGACTGACTGTGTGGTGTGAGTGTCTATATAATCGGAAGGCAACCTCTGGTGGCGAGCAGAAGGAAGATCAGGGACAGGATGCCCCCCCCCCCAAGGAGCGGCTTCCAGAAGCTCCAAACACAGTACAATCCAGGAGGGCGGTGGAGCGGAGGCAGAACAGGGGGAGGGATGTAGGGCCAGGCCCATGTGCAGGTGTAGGAAGTTGGGACTGAGGCAGGACCAGCGGAGCAGGGAGCCAGGGCGGAGCCGGCAGTACAGGTGGAGCTGAGGACCACCACAGCAGAGCAGATGGGACCAAAGATCCCCACAGCGGAGCAGTAGACCATCAGAGCAGGACAGAAGACCTCCATGGCGGAGCAGAAGACCACCAGAGCAGGACAGAAGACCTCCACGGCGGAGCAGAAGACCACCAGGGCGGAGCAGAAGACCACCAGGGCGGAGCAGACGGAGCAGAAGACCACCAGGGCAGACAGATGGAGCAGAAGACCACCAGGGTGGAGCAGACGGAGCAGAAGACCACCAGGGCGGCGCAGACGGAGCAGAAGACCACCACAGAGAAGCAGACGGAGCCGGGACCCATGGCAGAGACTGGGGCCTAGGGAGAACTGAGACACAAGAGACAGACAGTGCATCTACGGCATCAAGGACTGAGGCAGGGAATGCAAAAAGTTCATCCATAGTTTCCCTGGTGACAACTGAACAGGCAGACAGTTCATAAACAGGCTCACTGACTGAAACTGGACAGACAGACAGTTCATAATCAACTGCATTGGCTGGAATTGGATAGACAGACTGTTCAAACTCAAGCTCATTGTTTGAAACGGAACAGACAGATGGCTCAGAATCAGACTCATTAGTTGGAACCAGACAGACAGATTGTTCAAAATTAGATTTAATGATTGAAACTGGCAAGAACGACAGCTCAAAACCAAACTCAACAGCAGAATCCAGAGAGATGGACTGTTCAAAATTGGATGGATTAACAGAAACTGGACTGGGAGACACTTCTGTGACTGAAACTGAACAGACATTAATAGAATCTGCACAGACAGATGGTTCAACATCACAATCATTGAGGGAAACGGGACTGGCAGATGATTCAGAAACAGATTCATTAGCAGGATTTAGACAGACAGACAGTTTATTAGGACAGACAGGTCTCTGGGCTCGTCACAGGGCTAACAGGGCAGATAAAAGGTTTGTTAACGGCCCCTATGGCCATGACAGTATTAACGGGGCAGGAAAAAGGCCTTTAAGGCCTTGGTCATAACAGGCTGGGCTGAGAGTTCCAAGGAAAGCCCCTTGGCAGAATCCGGGCAAAATTAAAGTCCATGTACTGTCTCTGGGGTGTTACAGGCATGGTTGGGAGTTCTAAGTTGGCCTCTTTGGCCGACTCAGAGCAGGACATGAGTTCATAAATGGCTTCCTCGGCCGGTTCAGAGCAGGACGAAAGTTCATAAATGGCCTCCGTGGCCGGTTCGGGACAAGGCAAGAGTTCACAAGTGGCCTCTGTAGCCATGACAGGACAGGCAGAGAGACACGGGTATAGCAAAACTAGACTAGACTCAGAAAACTAGGACAGGGAACTGGCTCCGTAAAGTTGCTATCACTGACTGAGGGTCAGTGAGACACATTGTTTGTGTCTCACTGACTGAGACACAAACAATACTCGGCCCTGAACAGTGGTTAGGGCCTCGTATTTAAAGGAAAGTTTACTGCTTCATTCATCTGAGCTTTCAGGAGTTTCTTGCAGCTTTATATCTGTTTTACTTCCATGTAGTCAAGAATAATGAATCACTGAAGTTGTTTCTAAATGAATTTCACAGGAACATGTGTGAAAACACTCTGTTTGAGCTGCTAAAAGCAACAGTTAATCAATCTTTGCAGAGTAAAAATGGACACCTGGATCTTTTCCTGAGGTTCCTGCTGGGCGTCTCACTGGAGTTCAATCAGAGACTCTTACAGGATCTGCTGACACACACAGTGAACAGCTCAGAGACCATCAAGAGAATCACACAGTACATTAAAGCCACAATCAAGGGTGATGAAGGTCTCTCAGCTGACAGATGCATCAATCTGTTCCTCTGTCTGCTGGAAGTTTGTGTGGTGTGAGTGTCTATAATCAGAAGGTGACCTCTGGTGGCGAGCAGACGGAAGATCATGGACAGGATTCATGACAGCAAGGGTTTACCCTTGTTTTACCCTATTTTGTTGTCTCTGTGTGTTTTGGCAAGTCTTCAAATTTTGCTTGCAATTCTGTAAATTTAAATCTAAATTTATTTTTCCACACTGGCTAAACACCCTTTGGCTCAGCTTGCTACAGTAGCCACACCCCAAACTCTCGCTATTGGCTGCGTGGAGGTATGCAAATACATAGGCTGACAGGCAGGTAGGACATCGGACCAAATGCAATGACTGAGCGAACATTTTATGGTCCTGAGTCTTCCACAGAAGATATTTTGGCTACTTTAATTATTGATTAAAGGTGTGAAGAGAATAAACCAGTATAACAAAAAGTGTTTTTGCTGAAAATTGCCATCCTTAGCTTTAAGGCCTTGGTTATGTTCAAAGGAGCATTAAATCTAATATGTTAACATTATTAAGTTATACATATAAATGGTAACACTTTAGTTTACAGCCCACAATTTACAATGTACTTTTTTGTAATAACAGTGCCTATAGCATAGTAGGACATACACGTAATATTAGAATAAGTAGCCCTTAGTTATAAAATGCTAACAGTATAAATATTTTTTAATTTTCCAGGTTACTAGTTTTTCCTGGTTCAGTTGTTCCTTTATTCCCCAAACTTTGAGCAAAAAATAAAAAATAAATAAAACGGTTACACTTTAGATTAGGGAACATTATTTACTATTGACTAGTTACTTATTAACAGGCATATTACTAGCATATTGGCTGTTTTTTACTACATATAAAGCACATATTAATGTTTTATTCTGCATGACTATATAGATCCCTTAATCCTACCCCATACCTAAATTTAACAACTACCTTACTAACTATTAATAAGCAGGTAATTAGGAGTTTATTGAGGGAAAACTCTTAGTTAATTGTGAATTGTGTTCCCTAATCTAAAGTGTTACCAAAAGCACACTGTAAATTGCGGGCTGTAATCTAAATCATTTGGTCAATAACAGAACAGCAAAATTGGATGAAAACTTAATCAATTTATTAAAAGATTATGAACTATGGCAACTATATGGATGGTTGTCCCGCCCACATTACTATGACAACTAACAGTATAAATGCCTACTAGCTACTTTGGCGTAAGCCTGCATGTATGAGGCTTAATGGGAAAGTCCACCCAGAAATGAAAATTCTGTCATTTACTCAACCTTTACTCATTGCATACCTACAGTATATGCATTTCTTTCTTCTGCTGAACACAAAAGAATAAATGTTGATAACCAAAATGGTTTCCATTGACTTCCTTTGTATTTTTTGTCCATATTTCTTTATTATTTTCAACGGAAAAAAAGAAAGAATTTAAATTTTTCAGTCAGGCAGGAGTAAAAAAAAAAAAATCAATTCATTTTTGTTTTTTATCGTCTATTTCTAGAAGCACTGCCTGTAAAAGGAGTTTCTATGAGAAGAGTGAGGAGAAGGAGGATGTTAAAGCAATATCTCCAGAACACAGCTGTGTGTCTATGAAGAGTAACAGATCCATGTTGAGCCCCCCTGAATTCAGTGATGGAGCAGTGACCTCTGACCCTGAGTGAGTATAAATGTAATAAACAAGGATGTTGTACAAGGAAAACATCCTGCTTGGTAAACCATGTTCTGCATTATATGTCCATTATCTATATCATCTGCCCCTCAGGTGTCTGCAGTGTATCATTCAACTACAGTATGTATGAAACAGTATCAGTCATGGAAATGTAAGGCTGTTTCGCTACCGTGGTTCAGGTTATAGGATTGCCAAATGACTGACAAACTTTATTAGAATGATGGGATAAATCAGTGTGTTCCTCGTCTAACACCAGACCCTGATACACCAATGACTGAATAGCAAAATATGTGGCAGAGCATTTCTGAAATGTGACTGTTATATTGAAATGGGTAGTACTTCAGTGTTAATATTGAATCAAAACTAGTTTGCATATACTTTGTAATTGAAAGTGTTGACTTAAGATTACAATTAAAATGGTTGCAAAAATAGATAAAATGATAAAACGTGTACAGTTAATTGTACCCAAAATGTACAAAGCAAAAAAGAAAGA
>NW_015627738.1:24967-32982 GCF_001515625.1 Sinocyclocheilus rhinocerous
ACATTAAAAGAGCAAGAAGCCTCCACATCATGTGCCACATCCCCGTCTTCTGCTGGATCTCATCCACTGTGCTTCAGAAGCTCCTGGAAGAAGATCTGAGTGCAGAAATCCCTCAAACTCTGACTGAAATGTACATCCACTTCCTGCTGACTCAGATCAACATGAAGAGTCAGAAGTATGATGGGAAAGATCCAGAGAAACCCCTGAAGTCCAACAGAGATGTGATTGTGAAACTTGCTAAACTGGCTTTCAAACAGCTGATGAAGGGCAATGTGATGTTCTACGAGGAGGACCTGATTGAAAGCGGCATAGACATCACTGACGCCTCAGTGTATTCTGGGATTTGCACTGAGATCTTTAAGCAGGAATCTGTGATTCATCAGAGGAAAGTTCACTGCTTCATACATCTGAGCTTTCAGGAGTTTCTAGCTGCTTTCTTTGTGTTTTACTCCCATGTAGACAAGAATGAGGAATCACTGAAGCCATTATTGAATAAAAGATATCGCTGGTACAGTCGGACAAACTCTCTGTATGAGCTACTAGAAGCAGCAGTCGATAATTCCTTACAGAGTAAAAATGGACACCTGGATCTTTTCCTGAGGTTCCTGCTGGGCGTCTCACTGGAGTTCAATCAGAGACTCTTACAGGATCTGCTGACACACACAGTGAACAGCTCAGAGACCATCAAGAGAATCACACAGTACATTAAAGCCACAATCAAGGGTGATGAAGGTCTCTCAGCTGACAGATGCATCAATCTGTTCCTCTGTCTGCTGGAAATGAAGGATCAGACTCTGTACAGAGAGATTCAGGAGTTTGTGAAATCAGAGAAACTCTTGATGAATAAACTCTCTCCGTCTCACTGCTCAACAATCGCCTACATGCTTCAGATATCAGAGGAGGTGCTGGATGAGTTTGATCTGAAGAAATACAACACATCAGATGAGGGTAGAAGGAGACTGATACCAGCTGTGGTGAACTGCAGAAAAGCTCTGTGAGTGACAATTTATGTGGTGAAACTGTATGTCTGTTTTTTTATTTATTATTATTTCCCCCATCACATTATGACACTGTTTTCCTTGAAATCAGAAGCTGTTTGAAAAAGACAAAGCTGTTTTAATAAGTTTTTAGTCTCTCCTGACTTAGTGATGTGTAACCTGTCAGACTCAGGAGTTCATTAGCATGTGCAGAGTTTTATTGTTAATTTCTTTTAATGTTTAATCACATTTTTTTGCACTTTCCCCCCTAATTTTTTCACTTTTTCCACATTTTTTTTTATCACTTTGCTTAACCTTTATTTATATATAATGCTTAAAATTCAGTTTAGCTTTACAAGAAGAATAGAGATCTACAAACATCTCCGTAAATGTGGCTGTAAAAATGACCATATAATCTTATATCGACAATACCTCACAACTGCCTCGATGTCGATTACAACAGTTAACAGATGATAATCAACAATATTAGGGGAAAAAATTGGGATTATAAATGTTGGAAGATGGCAAATGTTTAATATAGACCAATAGTTACTAATGCACTTATGTTTTTGTTAGCATTATTGATACTAATCCGGTATTATACATTTAGCATTCTTTGTACTGAATTAATTACTGTCAGTACGCTAATTGCATTTTTGCGCAGTTTTCTTTTAAAATCAAATTATGGCTTGTGTAACTGTTAAAAAAGACCTAATTAATTGCTTAAATGAAATAAAAAATGAAATATAAAATACATAAAAAACATTTTAAGTTAGTTCTGATAAATAATAAATAAAGCAGTAATTGATGTCATAAAACCACAAGTTTTGATTTAATGATCAGAAGCTATCCCACACAATTAATAAAAATGACACATGACTCTTGTAAATAAAATCATTTTATATTTTAAATTTGTTATCTGAGACTAAAGACACTGTTGTGTCCTGTGTTGACAGGTCTGTTGCGGTAGACCATTTAAAAATGTTAAACACATACAGTAAAGTGATGCTGCAGTCTCTGAAAAAAAAACAAAAAAAACAATTCATATGATGTAATTATTTAAAAAATCGTATCCCTCTATGGTACGGAGTTGCCATATGGCATCAATTAATTTCTACTCATTTCCTTGTTTTTCTGAAACAAAATACAATATATTGCACTATGACAATTAAAAGGGCAGGCCTTAAGGTAGCCAATGATGTGCTGTTTTTAAATCACATGACATTTGAATGTCCGTCCAAAACTCTTTTTCCCACTGTCACCGTCATACAGAAGACACCTGTTGAAGTGCTCTAGATATTGCTCTGTTAACCTCTTTTCTAGTGATGGAAATTTTGATTCTTTCAAGAGATTTGTTCATTTTCAGTTCGTTCACCAAAATGATTCGTTCAGATTCGTTCACTGATTGGTTCAGTGACCATTTCTTCATATTACATAAATACGCCAGCAGGTGACGAAAAAGAGTCTCTTATGTGTTGTGTCTTACGTCAACGAACGTATATTCACTTGTTACAAAAACTGATTTGGCTTTATTAAAATGTGTGCATAATCTACTCATTAAATAAATAAAGTCTAAATAAGTTGTTCAGATGACCAAAGCACAAGGTTTTCTTGCATATTAATGTTTTATTCTGCATGACTATATAGATCCCTTAATCCTACCCCATACCTAAATTTAACAACTACCTTACTAACTATTAATAAGCAGGTAATTAGGAGTTTATTGAGGGAAAACTCTTAGTTAATTGTGAATTGTGTTCCCTAATCTAAAGTGTTACCAAAAGCACACTGTAAATTGCGGGCTGTAATCTAAATCATTTGGTCAATAACAGAACAGCAAAATTGGATGAAAACTTAATCAATTTATTAAAAGATTATGAACTATGGCAACTATATGGATGGTTGTCCCGCCCACATTACTATGACAACTAACAGTATAAATGCCTACTAGCTACTTTGGCGTAAGCCTGCATGTATGAGGCTTAATGGGAAAGTCCACCCAGAAATGAAAATTCTGTCATTTACTCAACCTTTACTCATTGCATACCTACAGTATATGCATTTCTTTCTTCTGCTGAACACAAAAGAATAAATGTTGATAACCAAAATGGTTTCCATTGACTTCCTTTGTATTTTTTGTCCATATTTCTTTATTATTTTCAACGGAAAAAAAGAAAGAATTTAAATTTTTCAGTCAGGCAGGAGTAAAAAAAAAAAAATCAATTCATTTTTGTTTTTTATCGTCTATTTCTAGAAGCACTGCCTGTAAAAGGAGTTTCTATGAGAAGAGTGAGGAGAAGGAGGATGTTAAAGCAATATCTCCAGAACACAGCTGTGTGTCTATGAAGAGTAACAGATCCATGTTGAGCCCCCCTGAATTCAGTGATGGAGCAGTGACCTCTGACCCTGAGTGAGTATAAATGTAATAAACAAGGATGTTGTACAAGGAAAACATCCTGCTTGGTAAACCATGTTCTGCATTATATGTCCATTATCTATATCATCTGCCCCTCAGGTGTCTGCAGTGTATCATTCAACTACAGTATGTATGAAACAGTATCAGTCATGGAAATGTAAGGCTGTTTCGCTACCGTGGTTCAGGTTATAGGATTGCCAAATGACTGACAAACTTTATTAGAATGATGGGATAAATCAGTGTGTTCCTCGTCTAACACCAGACCCTGATACACCAATGACTGAATAGCAAAATATGTGGCAGAGCATTTCTGAAATGTGACTGTTATATTGAAATGGGTAGTACTTCAGTGTTAATATTGAATCAAAACTAGTTTGCATATACTTTGTAATTGAAAGTGTTGACTTAAGATTACAATTAAAATGGTTGCAAAAATAGATAAAATGATAAAACGTGTACAGTTAATTGTACCCAAAATGTACAAAGCAAAAAAGAAAGAGAGAAACAGAGTAGAAGAAAGAAAGTGTAGCTTTTGATGCCTCTGAGGACTTGAGTCTGGCCTAAGGCCTTTAACCTTTGTCCAGGAAGGCAGAAAGGGCGAGGAGAAGAGAAAAGCACCTGAGAAAAGAGAGCTAGAAATAAAATGGCAGAACATCAGTTATACTCTGGCTGCCTGAACTGACACTTGTGTGTGAATATATGGTATAATTTCATATTAGAGGTTCATAGTTTAGTGTGCAGGAACATTTAAATGATTCTCTCTATTTTAATACATGTTTACAGATTTTTCTGTTCATCTCTCTGTTTCTGCAGAGTGAAGAGAAATTATGTGATCAGATCAGTGACGCCCCGTCTGACCTGCACTGGCTCCAACTCTCAGACGCTTGTCAGGCAGAGAGTCAAAGACCAGCACAAAACCAGCATGAAGAACAAGTATGAAAGATTATTTGAGGGAATCAAACTACAGGAAAATCAAACCCTCCTGAACAGGATCTACACACAGCTCTACATCATAGAGGGAGAGAGTGAAGGAGTGAATGAAGAACATGAGGTTTTACAGATGGAGAAAACACCCAGAACAAAAGACACTCCAATCTACTGCAATGACATCTTTAAACCCTTACATGAACCAGGATGTGAGGAGAAAGATGAAATCAAGACTGTTCTGACTAAAGGCATCGCTGGAATTGGAAAAACTGTCTCTGTGCAGAAGTTCATTCTGGACTGGACCGAGGGAAAAGCCAATCAGGATGTAGATTTCATGTTTGTGCTTCCATTTCGAGAGCTGAACTTGATTAAAGATCACCAGTACAGTCTTCACAGACTTCTGCTGGACTTTCATTAAGATTTATAAAGTTGTGTTCATCTTTGATGGTCTGGATGAAAGCAGAATTACACTGTTTTCAGATGATTCAGATGATGTTTGTGATGTGAATGAGTCTTCATCAGTGGGTGTGTTGATGTCAAACCTCATCAGAGGAGAGCTGCTTCCCTCTGCTCTCATCTGGATCACCTCCAGACCAGCAGCAGCCAATCAGATCCCCTCAGAATACATCAACCGTGTGACAGAAATTCAGGGATTCAATGAGCCTCAGAAGGAGGAATATTTCAGGAAGAGAATCAGTGACCAGCATCAAGCCAGCAGAATCATCTCACACATCAGAAGAGCAAGAAGCCTCCACATCATGTGCCACATCCCCGTCTTCTGCTGGATCTCATCCACTGTGCTTCAGAAGCTCCTGGAAGAAGATCTGAGTGCAGAAATCCCTCAAACTCTGACTGAAATGTACATCCACTTCCTGCTGACTCAGATCAACATGAAGAGTCAGAAGTATGATGGGAAAGATCCAGAGAAACCCCTGAAGTCCAACAGAGATGTGATTGTGAAACTTGCTAAACTGGCTTTCAAACAGCTGATGAAGGGCAATGTGATGTTCTACGAGGAGGACCTGATTGAAAGCGGCATAGACATCACTGACGCCTCAGTGTATTCTGGGATTTGCACTGAGATCTTTAAGGAGGAATCTGTGATTCATCAGAGGAAAGTCTACTGCTTCATTCATCTGAGCTTTCAGGAGTTTCTTGCAGCTTTATATCTGTTTTACTTCCATGTAGTCAAGAATAATGAATCACTGAAGTTGTTTCTAAATGAATTTCACAGGAACATGTGTGAAAACACTCTGTTTGAGCTGCTAAAAGCAACAGTTAATCAATCTTTGCAGAGTAAAAATGGACACCTGGATCTTTTCCTGAGGTTCCTGCTGGGCGTCTCACTGGAGTTCAATCAGAGACTCTTACAGGATCTGCTGACACACACAGTGAACAGCTCAGAGACCATCAAGAGAATCACACAGTACATTAAAGCCACAATCAAGGGTGATGAAGGTCTCTCAGCTGACAGATGCATCAATCTGTTCCTCTGTCTGCTGGAAATGAAGGATCAGACTCTGTACAGAGAGATTCAGGAGTTTGTGAAATCAGAGAAACTCTTGATGAATAAACTCTCTCCGTCTCACTGCTCAACAATCGCCTACATGCTTCAGATATCAGAGGAGGTGCTGGATGAGTTTGATCTGAAGAAATACAACACATCAGATGAGGGTAGAAGGAGACTGATACCAGCTGTGGTGAACTGCAGAAAAGCTCTGTGAGTGACAATTTATGTGGTGAAACTGTATGTCTGTTTTTTTATTTATTATTATTTCCCCCATCACATTATGACACTGTTTTCCTTGAAATCAGAAGCTGTTTGAAAAAGACAAAGCTGTTTTAATAAGTTTTTAGTCTCTCCTGACTTAGTGATGTGTAACCTGTCAGACTCAGGAGTTCATTAGCATGTGCAGAGTTTTATTGTTAATTTCTTTTAATGTTTAATCACATTTTTTTGCACTTTCCCCCCTAATTTTTTCACTTTTTCCACATTTTTTTTTATCACTTTGCTTAACCTTTATTTATATATAATGCTTAAAATTCAGTTTAGCTTTACAAGAAGAATAGAGATCTACAAACATCTCCGTAAATGTGGCTGTAAAAATGACCATATAATCTTATATCGACAATACCTCACAACTGCCTCGATGTCGATTACAACAGTTAACAGATGATAATCAACAATATTAGGGGAAAAAATTGGGATTATAAATGTTGGAAGATGGCAAATGTTTAATATAGACCAATAGTTACTAATGCACTTATGTTTTTGTTAGCATTATTGATACTAATCCGGTATTATACATTTAGCATTCTTTGTACTGAATTAATTACTGTCAGTACGCTAATTGCATTTTTGCGCAGTTTTCTTTTAAAATCAAATTATGGCTTGTGTAACTGTTAAAAAAGACCTAATTAATTGCTTAAATGAAATAAAAAATGAAATATAAAATACATAAAAAACATTTTAAGTTAGTTCTGATAAATAATAAATAAAGCAGTAATTGATGTCATAAAACCACAAGTTTTGATTTAATGATCAGAAGCTATCCCACACAATTAATAAAAATGACACATGACTCTTGTAAATAAAATCATTTTATATTTTAAATTTGTTATCTGAGACTAAAGACACTGTTGTGTCCTGTGTTGACAGGTCTGTTGCGGTAGACCATTTAAAAATGTTAAACACATACAGTAAAGTGATGCTGCAGTCTCTGAAAAAAAAACAAAAAAAACAATTCATATGATGTAATTATTTAAAAAATCGTATCCCTCTATGGTACGGAGTTGCCATATGGCATCAATTAATTTCTACTCATTTCCTTGTTTTTCTGAAACAAAATACAATATATTGCACTATGACAATTAAAAGGGCAGGCCTTAAGGTAGACAATGATGTGCTGTTTTTAAATCACATGACATTTGAATGTCCGTCCAAAACTCTTTTTCCCACTGTCACCGTCATACAGAAGACACCTGTTGAAGTGCTCTAGATATTGCTCTGTTAACCTCTTTTCTAGTGATGGAAATTTTGATTCTTTCAAGAGATTTGTTCATTTTCAGTTCGTTCACCAAAATGATTCGTTCAGATTCGTTCACTGATTGGTTCAGTGACCATTTCTTCATATTACATAAATACGCCAGCAGGTGACGAAAAAGAGTCTCTTATGTGTTGTGTCTTACGTCAACGAACGTATATTCACTTGTTACAAAAACTGATTTGGCTTTATTAAAATGTGTGTAAATCAAAAGATTTTTCACCTATAAGTGAAAAAATTATAGCATTTTTTTTACTTGGATTTCATTAACTAGCTGCGTAACAAGAACATGACCAATTTAAGTTTATAGGACAACTAAACTATCAATTTAAACAAAAATGTACCGTCAACTACAGACGTTGCATCCATCGATTCCGCCATGTTTCTCATTGACACGCCCTCAACTCGGAAACTCGGGGCTTAAAGAAAATTTAGAGTTTCCCACTCATAATAACGACTTTGTGGTGGCGTTCAACTTGAAAATGCGATCTATCCGACATCACTTGAACGCACCATTAGACCAGGTTAGTTTCCCTGTGCTTTGATTGCTGATCGAGATTGACATGCTAAATGTCCGACTGACCAGGTACACTCTCATTCATTTCATTCATTTCCGAGATGTACCAGTTCAGTCATTTCATTCACGAACGA
>NW_015627738.1:35576-36480 GCF_001515625.1 Sinocyclocheilus rhinocerous
TCAAGTCAGTTTAGTCGGCACAAGATGGCGGTGTACCTTCTTTTAATAAATTACAAGAAAATACAACAGGGTCTGCATTTTTTTACTTGGATTTCAGCTGCGTAACAAGAACATGACCAATTTAAGTTTATAGGACAACTAAACTATCAATTTAAACAAAAATGTACCGTCAACTACAGACGTTGCATCCATCGATTCCGCCATGTTTCTCATTGACACGCCCCCAACTCGGAAACTCGGGGCTTAAAGAAAATTTCGAGTTTCCCACTCCTAATAATGACTTTGTGGTGTCGTAATAATCACTCCTAATAATGACTTTGTGGTGTCGTAATAATCACTCCTAATAATGACTTTGTGGTGTCGTAATAATCACTCGTAATAATGACTTTGTGGTGTCGTAATAATCACTCGTAATAATGACTTTGTCATGTGTGTTCAACTCGTAAATACGATCTATGACTTGAACGCACCACTATAACTGTGCTTTGCATCTGCTGATTGCTGATCGAGATTGACATGCTAAATGTCCGACTGACCAGGTACACTCTCATTCATTTCATTCACGAAAGAGATGTACCAGTTCAGTCATTTCATTCACGAACGAGAAGATCTCTTGATCTCGTTCAGACTCAAAAGAAACTCATTCAGTGAAGGGCGTATTCGTTCACTACATTCAACAAATCACATGATCCATCACATCTCAAACTCGAAGGCTGTTGGCTCGAGGTTTAGTCATTCTTTGACAGGATGAAACAGTCCACAGAGCTACCCGGTTCACTGATCTGCGCATGCGGAGGGAGGAATTTCAGTGAACGAGAAATATGAGTCAATGGATTACGTGAACGAGAACGATTCGTTCACCTAAAAGATTCGTTCAAAAAGAACGATTCGTTCACGAACGAAA
>NW_015627738.1:36490-37075 GCF_001515625.1 Sinocyclocheilus rhinocerous
ATGCTGCGTTCAAGTCCTCCTGGGACGTTCGTACGTAGGTATGTTTTGCGTTTTTAATATTTTTAAAACATGCAACATGGCAAATCAAAAGATTTTTCGCCTATAGGTGCAAAAATGATAGCATTTTTTAACTTTGATTTCATTAACTAGCTGCGTAACAAGAACATGACCAATTTAAGTTTATAGGACAACTAAACTATCAATTTAAACAAAAATGTACCGTCAACTACAGACGTTGCATCCATCGATTCCGCCATGTTTCTCATTGACACGCCCCCAACTCGGAAACTCGGGGCTTAAAGAAAATTTCGAGTTTCCCACTCCTAATAATGACTTTGTGGTGTCGTAATAATCACTCCTAATAATGACTTTGTGGTGTCGTAATAATCACTCGTAATAATGACTTTGTGGTGTCGTAATAATCACTCGTAATAATGACTTTGTCATGTGTGTTCAACTCGTAAATACGATCTATGACTTGAACGCACCACTATAACTGTGCTTTGCATCTGCTGATTGCTGATCGAGATTGACATGCTAAATGTCCGACTGACCAGGTACACTCTCATTCATTTCATTCACGAA
>NW_015627738.1:37145-37745 GCF_001515625.1 Sinocyclocheilus rhinocerous
ATCTCTCGATCTCGTTCAGACTCAAAAGAAACTCGTTCAGTGAAGGGCGTATTCGTTCACTACATTCAACAAATCACATGATCCATCACATCTCAAACTCGAAGGCTGTTGGCTCGAGGTTTAGTCATTCTTTGACAGGATGAAACAGTCCACCCACAGAGCCGGTTCACTGATCTGCGCATGCGGAGGGAGGAATTTCAGTGAACGAGAAATATTAGTCAATGGATTACGTGAACGAGAACGATTCGTTCACCTAAAAGATTCGTTCAAAAAGAACGATTCGTTCACGAACGAAACATCACTACTCTTTTCTAAACATCTCTTCTAAAGGGAGATTTTTTTGCCTGATCTTTGATTAGTAAATTAGATATTTGTATTCACAATTTAACTTTATCTAACATAGTTTCTGTCACGGCGCGGTACAGAAAACACACCGTGTAAACAGGGGTCTGGGTCCAAATGCAGGTTTATTTGACTGCAGGGGAAAACAAAGTCAAAACCAAAACATAAAACACAATCAGAGCTAAGACTCTGACACACAGGCTCAGAACAGAAACGGAATCTGACACAATACGGCCACTTCTGGCTTGCATCAGTCCA
>NW_015627738.1:38285-38725 GCF_001515625.1 Sinocyclocheilus rhinocerous
CAGAAACAGACCATTGAGCAGGTCCTCTCCGTCGCCGACTGGCGAGCCACTCTCACGAAGTCCCTGGCGTAATCCTCAATGCACCGGTCTCCCTGGCGGACATTGAGGAACTTTCCTGCTGGACCCATGCTTGGCGGATTATTCTGTCACGGCGTGGTACAGAAAACACACCGTGTAAACAGGGGTCTGGGTCCAAATGCAGGTTTATTTGACTGCAGGGGAAAGCAAAGTCAAAACCAAAACATAAAACACAAACAGAGCTAAGACTCTGACACACAGGCTCAGAACAGGAAACGGAATCTGACACAATACGGCCACTTCTGGCTTGCATCAGTCCAGGTAACAACAATTAATAATCCGCCCAGAGGGGCGTGAAGGCGTATAAATAGCCCTCAGGATGGGCCACAGCTGTGTGTGTGTGTGGGTGGGCACAGGTGTGT
>NW_015627738.1:39328-64832 GCF_001515625.1 Sinocyclocheilus rhinocerous
GGCGACCTCTGGTGGTGAGAGGGAGAACACCAGCCGCCAGACCCTGACAGTTTTACTGTAAATTGAGAAAATATCAATGTTGCCATATGGCAATGCTGTATCACTATGGAAAAATAGGTATGTTGCCATATGGCAACGCTGTACCACAGTGGAATTGACGTAATGTATTTCCCCATTGGGATTTTTTATAGATAGTAGCATCAATAATATGATTGCAGTTATTTATTTATTTGAAGTGTTTATTGTAGTATAGTTGTATTTATGTATAAATAACAAAATTATTTGTTCTTTTCAAAAAATGAATACAGCAATAGTTTACAGAAAGGCCAATAGGAATAGTGCAGAGGTAGCTCTTCCATGTGATAAGAGTGTGAGGATGAGTTAGCCTTCAGTGGTTAAATGGTAGGGATCTACTTATTTTTGGTTTGCATGAGTTCCGAGTATATAAATCTATCAATTTCTGAAGAAATTTGCATTTAAATGGAAAATAATAATTTTATAGAAAAACAATTTTTTTTGACCATTTTCCATTGTGGAACAGCCATATGGCAACATTTTCCTAAGTACACCCCTTTTTTTTTTAAACCTGTTTTGATTTGTATGATTGAAGCTATTTCATGTAATAAAAACTTATTTGAAAAAAATATTTCATAGTTAGAACATAATGCATACCATAGAGGGTTATTAGCACAATATATTATAAAAAGAACATTATTAACCATTCTTGTATTTTATTCTAACCAGTAACCTTATGGATCGGGGTCTTTGGAACTCTGGAACTGGAAACAAAATACTGCTTTGCTGAGAAAGAACTGAAATGAAAAACTATTTGTTTTAATCCCTGCCTTTGCAATGGACTGCTTGTCATAATCACTTTTTTTAAATACCGTATCGGCCAGCCCAATGTGGCAGTTTAAACGTTTCTAATAATTTATAGTTGTTAGACAACATTTTTTGTACAAAAACATAATGTAACCTTTCATGACAATTTTCCTACTTCTCTTTAATTCTTAAAATGAAAAAAGATAGTTTTTGCTACTGTTCCACACAGACTGCTAAATTGTTAGTTCAATCTAGGGGCTGAATGAATCCAGTCAACTGTTATGTGGTTGAAGTTAAGTCGAGGTTGACTAGTCACTGATGACGTCACAAGAAACACAGGAGATGGGAATGTTTTGCAATTTGCAAATATATATACAGATGCTGACAGACAGCTCATAAGGTGTTGCAACTAAACGGTAACAATGCAACAATAACACTAACTCCCATTTTAGTTCAAAGGAAATATGTTTGATGCATATGTCTGCAATCAGCATAACATAATGACACTCGTGCGAGATCTAGATTAGAATTAGATTAGATTAGAATAAAATTAGAATAGATACATGTCGATGACTCATTAAAAATACCACAAGTTTATTTTCAGGGGTTTAGCTTTACATGCAGCATAAACAACAGATGATTCACATATTGTGAATCACGCACTGCAGTGCTTATGTGAACGAAAGAAAACAGTATAAAGTGACATAAAAGAAATATAGGCCTACACAAAATTTGTTTCAATAAACAACACATTAACAAAACCAATGGGAAAAAAACTGCGACAATACGCTGGCTTTCTTTTCATTTTTGTGACAGCGCCACATGTTAGAGGAAACTGAAACAGCAGAAAGCAAGTCCTGTTCGTTTTCTTTATTTTACAAATGCAGTGTTTTGTTGTTGTTGTGAGTATACATAAATAAAAATAGACCCTTTACAGTTACAGTTAAAGATGTTTTTTGTTGATATACTGGAACACAAGTAAAGTGCAAAACCTTGTTTACGTAATAAATAGCCTAATAGTTTAGCCGCCAAATGTTACATTTCAAATATGTAAACATTTGTATTTGTGCTGAACGAGACATATCAGTTTCACTTTTGCTTTATTCATTTTTTTCTTGACTTTTATCATGTTGTTTATAACGAATAGCATTATAATATGTTTTATTATATAACTATATAATTTTACTGCTACTTAAATTACCAGTATAAATTAAAGGATCAGCGACTAGTCGACGTCAAGCTTAAAGCGTCATGGCAGAGCATTAAAGACGACTAATCTGTGCAACCCCAAGTTCACTCAAAAGTTAAAATCCTGTCATTTATTCACCCTCATGTTGTTCCAAAACTATTAGACTTTATCTAATCTTCAAAGCAAAACTGTTTTGAGCAAAACAAAAAAGTTTTTTGTCTGTCCATGGTAATCATCATCTCCTCTATACTGAACCATATTTTATCTTGTGTTATAGACTTTCTTGCTGTAATCTCACTGGTCGGTTCTGTGAAAGTTTGTCTTCATGTCTACAATCATCAAACTCAATGAGAGAGCTGGACATGAGCAACAATAAACTGCAGGATTCAGGAGTGAAGCTCCTGTTTGATGCACTGAAGAGTTCACACTGTCAACTCAACATACTAAGGTAAGAAAAACAGATTAAGGTTCACTTGGTTATGAAATTAAAGATGCCCTCTTTGTATTTGTTCCAGCCTGTTATTATAAGTAATTATAAGGAAAAAAATATTTGACAAATGAGTTCACTTAAAATAGTGGATAATCCTGCTTTAATACACTGCTCTCTGGAATAGAATCCTGATAATGAGCAGAAACTGATATCAGATTCCTCATCAAGGTAACTCAAGCTGACAATACTTTTATATGTCTCTTGTATGATCGCTCTCTCATGATTCATTCAAGAGGCCTGCAAATGGTGCTATCATGCTGTCTCAGTTATGGATTGTTTTGAAAATGAAATCAGAGGAAGTTAGTACAAATGTGACCCATGCTGGCAAAAGGAGTCAGAATGCACACAGGCTAATTTTGAGCTACAGGCAAAAAAAAAAAAAAAAAAAGTGAAAAATTTTGATTTTGGTCGAATTTGAGGTTTTCACAAAAATGAGTTAATTAAGCCCTTGTCTAGCGATCCCTATGTTCCAAATAGCAATTAAACATTTAAAACTATCTTTATTTGTACGTTTTCTAAGAGGAGTACCTTTTCTCCACTCACTTCTAACGCTAACTGCCATCTGAAGCTCCTGCATAATGGCGCTTCCGGCAGTGCGCGATCCCGATAAATATACACATATACACAAATAAAGTATCCAAGTATTCACGCAAACATAATCTGTCTTAAGTGAATGTTTGGGGAACTGTTGGGGAAATGATGTGTAACATTATATTAGATGTGTGCATTACAGGAGGTCTTAATATATAGGCCGTCTCATTAATATTAATCTAACAATAAAAGAAAATCACTCGCTGCTCTTGATTGAACTGCTTTTGTAGTTTTAATAATCAATTTATTTGTAATGAATACACTAAAGGGATTTTTACATGTGATTTTTCTTTCTTAGGCCCAGCTCACACTGTGCGATTTTGGCTACGATTTGGTCGACTGAGACTAATTCTATAATCCTAGGCTAAAATCTGTAGTCTTTGATCGCTTGTTTGACATGTTCACTGACAGCCGATTAATGACCGTTGCGATCAAATTTGACCTCCGACGAACTTCTGTCAGTGTCATAAGATTTGGCGCATAGTCCTGCAGTGTGACTTCTCCTACGACGAACATCAAACTGTCTTAGTTTTTCAAGACAAGTCATGATCAGAATTAATACTAGATATTTCTTCTATCCGCCATAAACTCCGGCGCTCCTGTCCTCCGCTCACAAAATTCATATTATATGTTACCTTTGCTATGATAATGCAGCCTTTGCTATGATTGTGCTGCTGTTTTCGTGTGTGTGTGTAGTGCTGTGTACACTATTCTTCTTAAACATGCCGGTATTGCCGCCATTCATATACTTTTAATGATAGCCAACATTTCAGCCCTGCGTGCAATGCAGCTCGCAGTCACTGAACGTGTATGGATTGATAATGTAAAACTGGACAAGTTTTCTTGCGTGCATCCGTTTTTAATGCGTCTTGATTGTCGTACAGTCTGACATTAATGAAAACTGAGATCCCGCAGTATGACATGATCATCATGTTCGTACAGTCTGACAAGTAACAATCGCAATGGACTATTGAAAATCGCACAGTCTGTGCCCGGCTTTACTTGAATGCTTGTTTAAATGTAATATGAAAAGGGTAATGCATTATTTATTTTTATATTTGTTCTACTTTTTTTGCATCTGTTCTTATTTATAATAACGAAGATAAAATAAAAAATAACTATATTGTGATTATTAATATAGTAATTATTATTAACAAAAGAACTGGAGGAAAAGATGCAAAGTTGCTAGGTGATTTTGCTTTGGAACCTTAGAAAACTTTACTTGATTTTTCTGTGCTGATTCTATCAACTTTAAGCGGGTGTAGCTCAGTCATTTTTCATCCGATTCCAACAAATCATGCATCATTTTGAAGGTCTTTTAATGGAGAATGATTGGAGAAATCTTTTTTTCATTTTTGAAAATGTGCTCATTTTGACTCATTTTGCCAGGTCCCTGTATGAACATTATCCATCACATTTGTATTATATGTAAAATATGTATTATATATATATATATATATATATATATATATATATACACTGTATATTAGGGCTGCCCCCGAATAGTCGACTAGTCAACGAGAAGAGGCTTGGTCGACCAAAATTTTATTAGTCGCTTAAGTCGCTGAAAAAAAAAATCCACACGAAGTGGCGAAGTCGAGCAGTCCGTGACGGACAGATCATTAATGGCTGGTCTATGTGTTAATACAGCTACATCGGGCAGGACATACAAACGCTCACCTATCATTCATCGACCTCAAATATTGCTTATCATTTGAAACATGTAAGTTGTAGCAGCTATACACGGCCGCTAAATCTAATGTTAACCTAGAAAAATGTGCGCTATTGCAGTGTCTGTGTGGAAGCTGAATAGCAGCATGATTACTGCATGACAGATGGAGGCGCCGGTGCGGTCACTTGCTCTTAAAATACAGTACTTCCTAATTTTTGGTCATACAGATAAAAGTAATACATTTTTAGAATCTGTAAAGACTCTACATCTATTTGTGTGCACTCACAGTAACAACGAAATGTTGCGCTTTTGTAAAATAATGAAAGCAAACAGGATGCGCTTTCTGCCGTCTCGGTCTCTGTGAACTTGAGCTTCACTTCGAAACTCCGTGTATACTTGCCTTACCGATATGAAAAATATAGAGAGAGAGAGTGAAATGTCTACTTTAAAATGAACCAATTCAAATAGAAACACATTTTTTCTCAGATTATGTAATCCTTATGAAACTTGCATACAGGCACATCCACTACTGAGGAGAAGACGAGTCAGTGTCGCCGACTTCATGACAAAGAAAGCGCTAGTTTATCAATAAATTGTTAAAATGTTAATGCAGTCTCCTTGCTGTTTTTCCCTGACACATTCATAATCATTACTTCTGCCGGTGTGCTGTGGCAAGTTTTATGCGTGCGCTTGAGCGCTTACTAGGCTATGTAGGCAATTAAAGGCTCATTATTGTGATTTAAATGGTTTATTAATAAACGTGCGATTAGTCGATTAATGCTTAAAATGAACGACTACTAATCGACCAGAAAAATCTTTGGTCGAGGGCAGCCCTAATATAACAGTTTTAACACACTGTAAAACCGAACAGTAAAATTAATTAAATTAAATGAGTTAATTTCACTCAAATAATAATGAAAGTTCATTGTACTTAAATGAAAGACGTTCTGTAAACTCAAAATATCGTTGTAGTAAGCTGAACTTAAAATGATTGATTTTTCTAGTTCCCAGCATCCTTTGCATTCGACAACAAGGAAAATAAATGTTGAAGTGTTATTTTGTGTGTTTTTGCACAAGATTAACATAGGGAGACATAAGTTAGTACTTAAATGTTGTGTTATGTTAGGATTTACATAGGTTTCTGTTATGCTGGTTTTGTAGTGTTACCGTTGTGGTGAAGAGTAGAGCCTGTGGTTAGATTGAAGATGGACAGCAAAACTTAAAGACTCTATAATACTGCAGGTTGTTTGACTATTTACATGCAAGTGCAAAATGAGAATCTTTTTGATAACTACATTAGCATGTGCTAGTGTGCTGTTGCTAACTAGCACTTAACTATAAAGGTCTGAATGAATGTCATGCTTATGGAAGCAAGTTGTATATAATTTTCGTCGTGATGATTGGGGTGGGATCATGGAAGCTAGGCTTGGTTTGGCTCCCATGGCGCCCCACTTGTCATAAAAATTTTAATTCATTTTTAGTTCAGATTAGTTTAGATTTTAGTTCATTTACTCAAATGTTTTGAGGCAATACGCTTCCTCAGATGTTTTGAGTATTCTTAACTTATCAGGTTTTACAATGCATGTTATGATTATTTGCACCATGTGGTGTTGTTTTGGGGCTTGTTTTAATCATAAAAATCTGCTGTAAGTGTATGATATGCTACTTTATTCTGTTTATGTGTCAAGGAGTAATAAATGATTTTGTTATTTATGAAAATGGAATATTGTTACTTACAGTGGATGATTGTGATTATATGAACATTTCCAACATTATGGTACATGACTACCCTATCTCTATGAAGCTTTGCCTTTCCACTTGATTAATATTATTATATGTAATACATTGTAAAGTGGAAGCATCACAGATAAGCGCTGTGTCAAATGTTTGTGAATGCGAATGAGTATGTGCATGTATGCACACACACTCACACAAACCACAGCAGCACAAACTGTTGTTGCCAGCTTAATAATTACACCATGTCTAAAGTGAATTGTGTTCGTATGTGTGCTGTTGTTTTGTTACATGCTGTATATTTAATTTTGGTTTAATTGAAGGGTTAATTCCATTGATCTACAGATGACTGGATTTTTATTATAGAATTCAAAATAGCCAGCAGACAGTAAAGCCACCGGAGGTGTACAGGCAGTCATATTGCTATTCCCAAATAAGTTCCCAAATAAAACAATATAGTATAAAGCAACTTAATTACATAGTCACAGTGAATAGCTGAACAAAGCTAATTAAGTTATGTGTGCATACCTTACAAAGCATAAATATATATTTCAGAAATTTCAGAATGAGCACTTTGACATATGAGGTGTCTCTTCTGTCTGTTGCACTGATCTGACATTTGCTCCTAATGGAGATCAACATAACTTGCTCACACTTTCAATAAGCTCAAAACTTAAATAACCATTTGCATTCTTAGTTTGTTTGCTTTGTAAGAATGTACTGGAAGACTTCAAATATAAAAATAATGGCTTGATAGGTAATGTTTACTTATTTCATTAGGATAATTTCTTATTAATTGAATATAATGTGTTGGAATACCAGTGTCACGATACTGCTACTGTGGAGGAGACGAAGCAGCGCAGAGACTAAGGAGATTCAGAGTTCATCACAGTCTTTATTAAATCCAAATAAAGACACACATGGAACGGGCAGGAACACACATGTAGCATTGGGGTTAGACGTACAATACCGGACACTAGACATGGAAAGACACAGGGCTTAAGTAATGGGACTAAATCAAGGAAATTAACGGGAACCAGCTGAAACAAATGAACATAATTGACACGAGGGAGAAACTAGATAATGGGGAGAACATGGGGAGAAAAACACAAGACACAGGAACACAGGACTGACATTACTCCCCCCTCCCGGAAGGTGCGTCCACGTGCCACACAACATCCAATGGCTTCTGATTGACCAACATGGCTTTACGATTGAGATTATATCACCACCTGTTGGTTTGGCATGCTATTGACAGTGGTTCATAGCATGCGTTTGCATTTTCATGTGGACAGAGATTTTTTTTAAAACGGAAGAAGAAAAAACTGTTTATAAAAATACCCGTGTACGTGTGGACATGGCCTTAGTGTTGTTTAGTGTTTAAGTGGTCAGTCAATATTCATTGTTCACATCCTGATGAAAAATATTTGTCATGTGATCTTAAAACACATTTAATCATGTGTTATAGAATTGCTGGCTGTAATCTCACTGATCAGTGCTGTGAAAGTTTGTCTTCATCTCTACAATCATCAAACTCACTGAGAGAGCTGGACCTGAGTCACAATAACCTGCAGGATTCAGGAGTGAAGCTTCTGTCTGATGTACTGAAGAGTTCACACTGTCAACTCAACATACTGAGGTTTGTGATTTTCAAGTTAAATGTAACTTAATTGGCCAACATGGCGTTACGGTTGAGATTATATCGCCACCTGTTGGTTTGGCATGCTCTTGACAGTACATTGTTTTTGATGATAGAACTGCTTGTGATGATAGAACCCATCACTTTATCAAAATTTCACCATCCAGTTAGGCTCATCAACCATAACTCCTTCAAAAACAGCTAGAAACCTTGGAGTTATGATTGATGATAAGCTGAATTTCTCAGACCACATTGCTAAAACTGCCCGGTCCTGCAGATTTGCTTTATACACCATTAGATAAAAAATAAAAAAACACTAGCTTTCTATTTTTTCTGTTCTATCTACTTGTTTTTCTTTGTGTGTGTGTGTGTGTGTGTATAATATATATATATATACACCTTGCTACATGTACTAGAGGTCTGCAAGCCCGTCGGGTCCCCCATGCTTCGTTTCCAAAAGTTCCCCTAAAAGCTCCCAATGCTTCGGGAAAAGCTGCATTTTGGAAGAGTTTTGATTTGATTACCACAGCAAACAGTGAGTCAATTGGTCGTGTGCAGTGTAGAATCTGCAAACATATCCTTGCACATGACAGCAAAAAACGCACGCAATAGGCTAAAGCGTGCCGCAAAGCCCCAGCAAAAGTAATTACCATGAATGTGTTGGGGGGAAATAGTAAGGAGATATTTTAATTATTTATTCATAAATTAGTGTTTTCTGAGTCCGTGTCGCAAAGATGAAGACGACGATCCTGACTCGCCATCTCCTCATTGGAGGCGCCTTTAGAGAGAAATGCATTTTTATGGATTTGATAAAATTCGTAAAAAGAGTTTTTGTTTTTGAGTTGAATTATTTAGTTTTAAAGTAGTAATTTAAAATGTTCTATAGATATATTTAGCAAGTCTGTGAGGCAAGTATTCGCTGAGTTTCGGTTCATCATTGTGAAGCGCTCCTGGCCGAAATTGCAGAAAGCGCATCCTGTATGTATCCTTTATTTTATAAAAGTACAACGTTTTGTTGATATTGTGAGTGCACACAAATAAAAGTAGACCCTTTACAGTTCCGAATGATATGAGCTGTTGGACCCGGGCCGAGCCAGGGCCTGAGCGTCTCGGGCCAGGGCCGGGCTAGGGCCTATATTTGAGGCCCGTGCAGGGCTCTAACGTGTACTGCGTTAGGCTAACCGAGACTTGTTATTTGCACTTATATATTGTTGCTCTTTTGTTAGTTTTGACTGCTTTTATTGTCCTCATTTGTAAGTCGCTTTAGATAAAAGCGTCTGCTAAATGTAAATGTAACTTAGTCCAGACACAGTAAATTTGACCTGTCAGTGTCTGATAATGCAATGTGTTAAACAGTACTTGCCAGCTGCTTTCACTAACTAGAGTCACAGTGGAAAAATAGTCAGGAATTGCATGTTTTGGAAAGATACATGACAATATTTTACCTGGTTCTGTTTAGAGTGACGGGTTGCAATCTCACTGATCAGTGCTGTGAAAGTTTGTCTTCATCTCTACAATCATCAAACTCACTGAGAGAGCTGGACCTGAGTAACAATGACCTGCAGGATTCAGGAGTGAAGCTTCTGTCTGATGGACTGAAGAGTTCACACTGTCAACTCAACATACTGAGGTAATTTTTTTTACATTTTTTTTTATTGAATTATTTATTTGATTTATTATTATAAATGGTTTATTCACTAAATAAATTGTTTAAGTTGTGAGGAGTGAACATAAATTGTTATTGATATTAATTCCGCTTCAACAACAAATCAGTGATCTGTGGATAAGTTGTACATTAAATCCATTATTCATTTGGTTTAATGGAGTTACAGGAATCACATCAGTCAAAAATTAAACGGGCAGTGTATTTCTGTTCATAGACCTTTACCACATAACGCTTGTCACCACATCCGGCTTCGATTAATAGCGTATAAGCATTATTGTCAATGGACTGTCGCCAGTTTTGACAAGAAAATTAAAATAACTTGACAATAAACATCCGTGAAAAAAATTCATTAAATAGTATTCAGTCTCCTTCACTAAAGTGGTACTGATATAACTGCTGAAACCCTTACGAAAATTAGTATGGTTTTATATTTTGGCGTATTGATTACCATTTGTATAACCACAGTTTTACTAGAAATACCATGGTTAAACTATGGTTAGTGTAGCAAAGCCATGGTTAATTTGTGGTTACCATAGTTTAACTATAGTAACCATGTTCTTAGTAAAACCATGGTTAATTTTCATAAGGGAAGAATAAATACAATATAGCTAGATCTCAAACATGCATGGATTGTTTATCATCATTATATATCATCATATTGCCCGGTCTTAAAACTGCTCAATGTTAAAGCATTAAGCCATTATAGAGGTAACAGAATAAGGTACTATAAAGCTGCTTTGAAATTATGTGTATTGTGGATGCTATAAGAATAAATAACTTGACTTGAATGAACCAAGTTGAAGATTCCTTACTATTAGAGATGCCGAACAAGAGGAGTGTGATCAAATAAATGAATGGGCTTAAAGGGATAGTTCACCCAAAAATTAAAATTATGTAATTAATTACTCATCCTCATGCCATTCCAAGTCCGTAAGACCTTTGTTCATCTTCAGAACACAAATTAAGATACTTTTGGTTAAATGCAAGAGCTTTCCAACCCTGCATAGACAGCAATGCAACTGAAATTTTCAAGGCCCAGAAAGGTAGTAAGGACATTAGTACAAGCATACTTTTTGTGTGCAAAGAAAACAAAAATAATGACTTTATTCAAGGATTTCTTGTCTTCTGTGTCAGTCCTCGACGCATGTTCATCACGAGAGTACCACGATGCACTAGTGTGCATTCCTCTGCTTCTAAACAAACTGCGCCATTTTTACAAGCAGAGGAATGCACACGCATGTGTCAAGGGTGAGTAATAATGATAGTAAGTGATGACAGAATTTTCATTTTTGGGTGAACTAACCCTTTAATCCGTACAAACAAGTGGCCGGGTATTAACGAGCTGCTGCAAATAATATTTCCAGATGTGATTTTCTACTTTATTTGTGGTGTGAGCGCTTGCAGTTCAATGCAAGTCACTGTATTTATTGCAGGAAGTAGGGGTGCTGAGGGTGCCAGCTAATCAAAGTGTTCAGGGTTACTTGATAATTACAGAAAGGTGTGTTGGAGCAGGGTTGGGACTAAAGTCTGTAGAATGGTAACTCTCCAAGAGCAGGGCTGGAGACCCCTGCTCTCTACCATCTTGTTTTGCCACTCCGTGGAATGTTTTGGCACAGTGCAAATCACGAACAGAGGCGGGAGATTATGTGAGTGAGGTGAATGTCAGCATTGCTGGTGTTGCCACAGTCATGAGATAAACGAGGACCTGCTAATGCTATCTGATCATTGTGCTCAAACCCAGAGATATGGCTCGTTTAAGATGATTAAGCTAGTTATTTTTGAATAATCGCCTGGAAATATTCCTTTATTTGAATGACTTCAGTTGATTTAACACTTGATAATTGTATCAGAAAGTGCATGAAAGCAATGTTAACATTATTATTGTTTAATTTGTACCAGTGGCGGCTCGTGGGTTTTAAAATAGAGGAGGCACACTAATTGCATTGGTCTTGGATCCCTGCCGATTATTATTATTATAATTTGCTTAACCACTTTAAAATGGCTTTTTGGTTGCTTTAGTCAGGAAAGGGAAAGAAAATGACATACATACAGCAAGATAATATAATTTCACTTACCTGGCCTATCACTTGAAGCAAACATCCATCCCTTCTTAAAAGTCTGTGTACATGAACTGAAATGAATTGTGAATTTTATTAACATTAAATCATCCTCCTCCCATTTTCACCTCAAAATTATGGGGAAGCTGTGCCTCCCCTGCCTCCCCCGACGAGCCGCCACTGATTTGTACAGTCTTGTAATTAATATAATTAACTTGTTATTCTGTTTTAACTATGTTAACTATGTTATTCTATTGCTTTTTAATGTTATATGCTTTTTGTATTCTATTCTAGCATTTCTTTAATAAAAAGATGTTCAGACTCTGAAGTATTGCACATACGTAGGCTTCACAACATTTTTCTTTGTTTTATCATAAATAAAATGTGGTTTATTTGTTTAGATAAATTTGTTTTTTCATTATATCCATAATCCAAATTAATCCAAATTATTATTATTTTCTTTCCAATGCACTAAAAGAGACGTGATGTTGAGTGTGTGTGTGTTTGTGTGTGTTTGTAGGTTATCTGGTTGTATGGTGACAGAGGAAGGCTGCTGTTTTCTGGCTTCAGCTCTGAGTTCAAACCCCTCACACCTGAGAGAGCTGGATCTGAGCTACAATCACCCAGGACAATCATTAGTCAAGCTGCTCTCTGATCCAAACTACAGACTGGACAAACTCAAGTATGTTCAACACTAACAATCATCCTGTCATTTGTGGTTGTACATGTGTGTGTCATGAAGTCAATGAAAACTCCTATGTACATAGATCCCTGCATACAGCACATATATACACATACATACTGCACTGGAAAATAAGAACATGTTGTTGATCTCTGTGAGTGAAGTTGATCTTGATTCAGTTCAACAGCTGCTTGTGACTCATAACAGCAGCATCTCGGAAACACATTCAAGTCTCTGATCCCAAAACATCAATTCAAAGCTTGTTGCTGCTCTAGAAAGTAAATTGTCATTGCTGTCAGAGACATTAGGCAAAAACAGATCCAAGATACAAACTCAAGAGATCACAGTCTGTGAGAAGAAATTATGTTTGATCTCATGATACTGAATAAAGCAGATCAGCTCAGCGTAACAGAACAGCAAGAAATTTCTGCAGTTAAATGATGAATTTTAGTTAATTAAAACATTAAATGAAAGGATATAGGTGCATGATCAGTAAACGTAGAAGTGATTCTATAGCTCAAAGCTTAAGGATCTTATCCAGTATTAGAGGCTGTGAGTCACTACATCAAATGCTGGAGGACAGACAGAGGATCTCAAAGGATCTTAATCAGAAGAGACACTGGCCTGAGTTTGGATATATAGTTCAATTCATTTATTCACCTCCATGTATAAAAAGAATGAAGTGCACTAGTGTTACAGCATGAACTACTGCAAACACACTAGCTGATCTTCTGACAGTGACAAAGTAACATTAAAGTCAATTTACAGAGTTTGATGCATCTCCGTCAATCGTAAACCAATGAAATAGATCAGCGTTTCCCAAACCGCCACTACCCCCCCCATATTCCGTATACATCTCTTATGATGTACGACATTTGTTCTATTCGACCGTAAGTGCCCTGCGAAGTGGACAACATCGGATATTCTGCCATGATTCCAGTTCGAAACGACTGTATATGTTCCATTTAAAGGGCATTGAAGTGTGCGAAACGTGTATTTAAATTTTATTTATTTACAGAGGTAAATGATGTCACGCTTCACACTTCTCTAGTAAGTTTCGTCTGTGTGTGCAGGCAGCGGCGCAGTGCAAATCCATGAATGAATGTTCCAAAGTGAAGTAAACTTAAACGGATTTCCCCTGCTCAGGGAGTAGGGAGCAATGAACACTGTAGGGATCATATCAATCGGAACACAGTTCATGCACGTAGCTCACTGTCACTTCTAACGAGCTGGTTATCTGAATCAGGTGTGTTAACTAAGAGAGACATGCAAAATATGCAGAGCGGCAGGACTCGGATTGGGAACCGCAGAAATAGATCATCAGAAAAGAGCATGTTCAGCATTTCTGAACAACCATAGAGTATTTAATTTGGCAATTACAAAAGGTCATTTGGCTCAATTTGTTTTCTTCCTTTTTTAAATTGAGTAAAATCTTTTGTTTTAATAGTGTGGGTCATCGAGGAGAGATCAGGATTACAACAGGACTAAAGAAATGTAGGTTCCTCTCTCTCTCTCTCTCTCTCACACACACACACACACACACACACACAGACAGACAGACAGCTTAATCATTGTTTTTGTGTTAGAAATGTTAAAGTCTCTCTTGTGTTCAGATGCATGTGATCTCACACTGGATTTAAACACAGCACACACTCAACTCGCCCTGTCTGAGATGAACAGAACAGTGGAATTTGTGAAAGAGAAGCAGCCATATCCTGATCGTCCAGAGAGATTTGATAAGTGTTATCAGGTTCTGTGTGAAGAGAGTCTGTCTGGACGCTGTTACTGGGAGGCTGAATGGTGTGGGAGGGCAGTTTATGTATCAGTGACATATAAAGGAATCAGCAGGAAAGGATGCAGTGATGACTGTTGGTTTGGATTCAATGAAAAGTCTTGGAGTCTAAACTGGTTTATTGACAGATTCACTGTCAGTCACAGTAATAAGATTACAGAAATATCTGCCCCTTCATGTCTCTATAACAGAGTAGGAGTGTATCTGGACTGGTCGGCTGGCACTCTGTCCTTCTACAGCATCTCTGACACACACACACTCACACACTTACACACATTCAACAGCACATTCACTGAACCCCTCTATGCTGGATTTACAGTTTTTTATGATACTTCAGTGTCTCTGTGTGAGATTAACCCTGAAAGACAGAGACAGACACCCAGAGCTAAAAATAACTATTGCTCTTAAATGTGACCCTGGAGCACAAAACCAGTCTTAAGTCGCTGGGGTATATTTGTAGCAATAGCCAACAATACATTGTATGGGTCAAAATTATCGATTTTTCTTTTATGCCAAAAGTCATTAGGATATTAAGTAAAGATTTCCTACCATAAATATATCAAAACCTAATTTTTGATTAGTAATATGCATTGGCAAGAATTTTCTCAATATTTAGATTTTTTTGCACCCTCAGATTCCAGATTTTCAAATAGTTGTATCTCAGCCAAATATTGTCCTATCCTAACAAACCATACATTAATGAAAAGCTTATTTATTCAGTTTTCAGATATATTAAATTTATACTAAATAATATATACTAAACTTAAAAAAATTGACCCTTATGACTGGTTTTGTGGTCAAGGGTCACAAATGTTAATAACTTTTGAACTGCTAATCCAATCTGAATGCTTTAAAGATTCTCATAATTAGGAGATTTTATAAGGTATTTGTCTCAAATATGTCATTTGTAACTGTCTCAGTTGGACATTCAGTGGCTCCATAGTTAATGTGGTTCCTTCATCATATTTTGATCAGCAATGATTTGTCAGTTTGTTCTCTGAGCCAAACAGAAAATGATTGTTGATGCTTAGATGCCCAGAATGGAACATACTGTCATCTACTCAACCAATAAAGGTAGGTTTTGGTCTTCTTTGGAAATCTGAACAAATGCAAAGTGAATGTAGGTATGTGCATGCATGAAAAACACAAAATAACAGAAACCAAAAACAAGAATGAAACAGCGGTACATATCGGGTAAAGCATTGGAATCAAGTTGCTATGTAATGTCCCAGTACGATCGCTCCAATGCAGATGCCTGCTGCAGTGAGGAGGAGTACAGCCTACAGAGTACATTTGGTGGTTATATTTTGTAAATATTTATTTTATAGTTTGTGAAGATCATTTGCACTATTTGTTCAGTTGCACTCAGTATATTTCTCTCTCTTTTTCTGTGTAATTTATGAAAATTATTTGCACTGTTTATATTTTTGTTGCACAAGACAGTGCACAATTTTTTTCACTACTTGCAACCCTGATTGTGTTTGTTGTTTATGTTCAGATTGAAAATATATCTCTTAAAAAAGCCTCTTTTGCTTCAGTGTTCTGTTATTATATAATAATCTTTATTATATTATAAAACTTTACTCCCTGAACATCTTTGGACACATCTAGTCAGTAAATAAAATAGACCTGTTTTTCTCTGAAAAATGCCTAGAATAATAATGTTAAAAAAAAAATGTCTATAACTTGCTTATGGAATGTTAGATGTAGACAAAATTTCATTTGGAAGTGTAAAACATCCAAGTATAACTAAAGGGGAAAAAACACCAAATTGTTGCTTGTGTGTGTGTGTTTTTTTAAATCTGGCAAATTCATCCATTTTTAGAGAAAGCAAATGTATAATTGGGACTTTAATTAGAGTGAAACTTCAAGTTCTCCTGTTTGTAATAATATATGGCACATGATGCCGACTGCTAAAATAGATTTGAAAAACAAAGTACAGTAAACTCTTTCTCTCTTTTAATCTTAATTTTATTGTGTATACAGAAACACAAATGTTGACTACAGTCTAAATGAGACACACTAAATACTTATGTTGTGTTTTTATAAAGACATTCGAATGCAGCTCAACAGGACAAAGGCCACTTGGAGGAAGATTCAGTTTCTCGCTCACAGGAAACTGTCTATTACAATCACAGTCAAACTGATTGTTCAATAGAGTTGAAGATGTGGATCAAACTCATGTCAGATTTAGTCTTTGCAGAGACTCCATGATCAGGAGAGTTTGAGTTTGATCTTTCATAGATAGAGCTTGAATACATTCAATGATCAGCTTGTGTCTTGAGCTCAACATTATTATGGGGTGATATTTTATGCTCAAATTATATATTTTATCCTGTTGCTTCCAAATCTTCACAGCCCATTTAATAGAAAATTATCATTAACTGTTTAATTAACTATTAAAATATCATAATATATAATTATTGTAATTTTCATCAATAATCAGTAAAAGTCTGTTTTCATGTCTGTTTATCACTCAATATGGGTGAAAACTGTTAAATAAAGTAATGTGTTAAATATTTATTATTAACATTTAATTTTTTTTTAACAGTTTTGCTTTTAGGGTTGTAATAAAAATTAATGCAAGGTGAAGTTGTGGGGCATTTTTTTCCATCATGTCGCAAAAATCAATGACATGATGGTTTGCTATTTCAAGGTCACATGAGTGTGTGACATTCACTGAATTTTCTGTCACTGCTTAAAATAACATGTAAATACTGTAACTTATTGGATGCTTATATTATGCAACACGATCCAATATTCACAATTATGAAAATATAAAATATTCATTATGTGACAGTTGAAGTATTGGTAATGTTAGAGTTCAATATCTGTTAATCTATTCAGATTATAAATATATGAACACAGAACTTTTCTAATAAAAGGTTAACAGTTTAAAGGGGTTTATTTGATAAAGACCCAGACTATAGGCTATATGTTTGAATTTCTGTAAACTGTGATAGAGTATACAAGCTGTCTTCAATCCTGCCTTTGTCAGCCAGTCAAAACATTTTGGCTTTGACTGAATCATGGATCTCAGTGTAACGCTGGAAGAGGCTGCGTTCTTTAGTATTCTCATTAGCGCGCCCACCTCCCATGCCTTAAACGTGGGTTCGAATCCTGCTCAGATTGAGTGAGGGGAGTTAAACTGGTGTGGTTACATCAGCAGAAACACATCGACTCCTTCAGCTCTCTCTACCGACTTCATTTTCTCCCACAGTCTTCAGCCAACTGGGCAGGATTCCAACACCTGGAAATTCACTCTTCTCTTTTCTCTCTGCACTTACACATCCTTTGAATTTAACCACTTCTCTTGATGTCAGTGAATATAACGAAACATAACTTTATTCAACAATTTCTTCTCTTCCATGTCAGTCACGAGAGTACCACGCATGCGTATGTTTGCAAGCAGAGGAATGCACACGCATGTGTCGTGGTACTCTCCTGAACGTGCGTCAAAGACTGACACGGAAGAGAATAAATTGTTGAATAAAGTCATTATTTTTGTTTTCTTTACGCATTGTTTTCTAATTTTGTTCACTATCCACTCACATTACAGTTTCTCTCTCTTTAACACTTTAACATGTTTCACTTTAATGTGTATATTGATATGTGGTTTTGGCTGTATTGATCTGTCCTAAAATATGATTGTAACTCTTCCTAATAATTGTCTCACAAAAATCAAATATTTATTGACATTGTCAAGGGATTGTCACTGCATTCATGTACTTGCATAGTGCAGGTTTATGAGCAATAAAACAGGTCAAAGTACAATAATTTCAGTAATATGAATGATGTGACTTTTTTCAGTGCTGCTTAGGATGGACCAGTCATTGGGATTACAGGATATTATTATTTTATGGTATTCATTTTGATAGCCCCCCCATTCAGTCCAATTTCCATTCCTTACTGGGTATATATGTAAAAGCCAGTAAATACATAGATACATATTTTTATTTAAGACAATATTATGGATGTGTATCATCTGACAAGATGCCTTCTTGTCTCTAATGTGTCTTCCTGATGAGCCCTTGAGAGTTTTCATAATTATTTGTTATTTGATGGTTCTTTGTTCTTTGTTGATTCCAAAGATTTATATAATCATAGTTCCCTTTCAAGGGAACTTCGAACTGCGTCCTCTAGGGGTTGCTATGGGGAACGCCTCGTCGTGACCCGTGTCTGAAGCATACATTGAAAAAACACCAACAACACGTTGGCCGGCGACAGCCCATGACATCACTACCGGTGCGATTATAGTATAAATAGGCGCCGGGAGAACATGTCATTCTCTTCTTCGTCTTCACTGACCGTTTTGTTTGAAGCGTGCATTTCCGTGGTAAGAGCGATCTATATTCCTATCGTTATGGCGAGCACTAGCATAGCGTTTAGAGGGTGTGTGCATCCGCGTCGTCGTTATTTGACACCTGATGACACACACGATCTCTCCGTTGTTTGTTTGGGCAAAGAGCACTCACGCGATGTCCTTTAGGGGGCAATCCGCGTTCATTGTGAGCGTATTTTAATGAAAAGCTCCGCTCTCGTTTGTCTCTCTTTTCGAGGAAAGGGGGGCAGCCATCTGCTTCCCACGACTCAGGACCCACCGCTGCTGAGGCACGGAGGAGGATGGGCTCGTGGGGATCGCAGGTGGATCCGGCTGATGAGTTTAAAAAGGGGTTTTCCCGCAAGCTTCAGATGAAGAAGTGGATGACATGTTCTCCCGGTGCCTATTTATACTATAATTGCACCGGTAGTGATGTCATGGGCCGGCCAACGTGTTGTTGGTGTTTTTTCAATGTATGCTTCAGACACGGGTCACGACGAGGCGTTCCCCATAGCGACCCCTAGAGGACGCAGTGTCTCGTTCCCTACTCAGGGAACCATGGTTACATAAGTAACCTGAGACGTTTTTGCTCTTTGCTGTTCAAATCTGTTCAAAGTGCATTTTGTGAAAAAGAAAGTGCAAAACATCATGTGAGAAATGTATTTGTTAATGAGGTTTCAGTTGAAATGCTGCTGTCTTGAGACAAACAGAATGGATCTATGATGTTTGATTCATTGCTGATGACACAGAGGTAGGTTTAAAAGAACGCATGACTGGATTCATATTCATGTACTGTTTAATCTGTATGTGCATGGTAATATGTATTTGTATTGGCTACTGGAATGTCAGTGCATTTTCAGATGCTTTGATCACTTTTTAGGTGATTTTAGTATTATTAGTACAGAAATATAACAGAAACCGAACTATGCTATGAAAATATATCCAGATTGATAGTTTCATATTCAAAGACTGTATATAATGATTCATATATACTTTATGAGATCAGTGATTAAACAAATTTATTGATCACATCAGGATAGCAGCAGCTGTATTGGTCATTAACAAAGTTTTCAGCTGTTTACAAAGTCTGTAACAGGAAATCAGGAAGATTCCCTGATACTGACCTGTTTGTATATGTGAATACAGAATGGATAGTTCGTTTCAATGTATACATTTTTGTGCCATTATAGTGTTACTGCTGAACAATTCACAATTAAAGAATTAATTTTAATATTCACTATTATATCTACAGTAGAAAGTTTTATATTCATGTTCTGTGATTTTCTACAGTGTTGCATCTACAATGAGTCTCTATGAGCGGAAAGAAGAGGGGGAGGAGGATGTTCAGACACATAAAGCAGCATCTCCAGAACCCAGCTGTGTGTCTGTGAAGAGTGACAGATCTTTGCCTGCTCCCCCTAATCTCAGTGATGGAGCAGTGACCTCTGACTCTCAGTGAGAAAAAAAAAAAAAAAAGATAGATAGATAGATAGAACATGAAAAACAACCTAAACCTGAATCAAAAACACTGTCTGAACTGACACTTCCGAACTGACTGTGGTGTCATTTCATATTAGAGCTTAGAATTTGGTGTGTTGGAACATTTAAAGGGGTCATATGATGTTGCTAAAAAGAACATTATGTTGTGTATTTGGTGTAATGCAATGTGTTTATGCGGTTTAAGGTTAAAAAAACACATTATTTTCCACATACTGTACATAATTGCTTCTCCTCTATGCCCCGCCTTTCTGAAACGCGTCGATTTTTACAAAGCTCATAGGTCTGAAAAGCGAGGCTTTTATAAAGAATATCTCTTTGGGTTTGAGACTTTAGTCTTTGCAACTTTAGGGATCTTATCTATGGACCAACAGCTTGTAACACTCCAAAGAGAAAGGAAAATTTGAAATGGCATCATATGACCCGTTTAAATGATTTTCTCTCTTTTAATGCTTTTTCACAGTTTTTCCTTTTAATCTTTTAATCTGTTTCTGCAGAGTGAAGAGAGATTATGTGATCAGATCAGTGACGCCCCGTCTGACCTGCACTGGCTCCAACTCTCAGACGCTTATCAGGCAGAGAGTCAAATACCAGTACAAAAACAGCATGAAGAACAAGTATGAAAGATTATTTGAAGGAATCAAACTACAGGAAAATCAATCCCTCCTGAACAGGATCTACACACAGCTCTACATCATAGAGGGAAAGAGTGAAGGAGTGAATGAAGAACATGTGGTTTTACAGATAGAGAAAAGACCCAGAACACAAGACACTCCAATCTACTGCAATGACATCTTTAAACACTTACATGAACCAGGATTTGAGGAGAAAGACAAAATCAAGACTGTTCTTACTAAACGCCAGTGTGTAGGTGAGGTATATTGAATCGCTGACACGAGAGAATAGTTTAGTCAAGCCTTTAATGGCGACGGCCAACACAACAATAACAAGAAGCCCCAAGCGCGAGCTCCGCCCAGGCCAACGTGGCCACGAACAACGTCAGGAGTCACGTCACGATCCGACCTGATTGAGAGCGGCATAGACGTCACTGACGCCTTAGTGTATTCTGGGATTTGCACTGAGATCTTTAAGGAGGAATCTGTGATTCATCAGAGGAAAGTCTACTGCTTCATTCATCTGAGCTTTCAAGAGTTTCTAGCGGCTTTCTTTGTGTTTTACTGCCATGTTGTTGAGAACATGAAATTACTTAAATTCTTTATGGAATCGTGGTACAGGTACAATGAAATCTCTCTGTATGAGCTGCTACAAGCATCAGTTGATAAATCTTTATACAGTAAAAATGGAAAGCTGGATCTTTTCTTGCGGTTCCTGCTGGGCATCTCACTGGAGTCCAATCAGAGACTCTTACAGGATCTGCTGACACACACAGTGAACAGCTCAGAGATCATCAAGAGAATCACACAGTACATTAAAGACAAACTCAAGGGTGATGAACGTCTCTCAGCTGACAGATGCATCAATCTGTTCCTCTGTCTGCTGGAAATGAAGGATCAGACTCTGTACAGAGAGATTCAGGAGTTTATGAAATCAGAGAATCACTCAGTGAGGAAACTCTCTCCGTCTCAATGCTCAACAATCGTCTACATGCTTCAGATATCAGAAGAGGTGCTGGATGAGTTTGATCCAAGAAAATACAACACATCAAATGAGGGTAGAAGAAGACTGATACCAGCTGTGGTGAACTGCAGCAAGGCACTGTGAGTATGTAAGCTACTGTAGATGAACAGATGTTCTTCTTTTTTATGAACATCTCTGTAAATGTGCCAGTTTAGTAAAGGTTGTAGCTGAGTTTCCCATAAACATTTCCACCCTCGAACTCCTACAGTTAAACAGGCAGTTTTTTCCTCTTATGCCATACAGACTGTAAAGGTCAGATTGAAATATTTACTGAAATGACCTTAAAAATAAATGTTAGACTTTCCTAAGATTATGCAGAGAGACATGTGATTCCACAGTCAGGAACAGCACAACATTTAAACTTTTCTACATCATAATTTATCATTAGTAAAAGTATTTCCTTCTTTGGTGTTTAGGAAATAGTATATTTCCTCCTTCATTGCTTCACAGTGACTGTGATAGTCAATAGGACTTAAAGGGATAGTTCACCCAAAAATGAAAATGTGATGTTTATCTGCTTACCCCCAGGGCATCCAAGATGTAGGTGACTTTGTTTCTTCAGTAGAACACAAACGAAGATTTTTTACTCAAACCGTTGCAGACTGTCAGTCATATAATGTAAGTGAATGGGAATCATGGCTTTGAGAGTAAAAAAACACACACACAAACAAAACCAAATTAAACCCTGCGGCTCGTGACGATACATTGATGTGTAAAGACACGAAACGATCGGTCTGTGCAAGAAACTGAACAGTATTTATATAGTTTTTTACCTCTGATTTACCGCAATGTCCGAACTGTCCTGAGCGCGTTCGCGTCTTCTTCTTCAGCCGGTGCGTGAAGCGTCTTCTTCTTGCTTTACAGCAGATTGCAGAATTATAAGTGCATTACCGCCACCTATCTCTCAAATGGACCATTGACACTCCATCTATAATTTCAATTAGGAGTGTCAATAGTTCATTTGAGAGATAGGTGGCGGTAATGAACTTATAAGTCTGCGATCCGCCGTAAAGCAAGAAGACGCGTCACGCACCGGCTAGGTGGCGGTAATGCACTTATATGTCTGCAATCTGCCGTAAAGCAAGAAGAAGAAGAAGATGCATCACGCGCAGGCTGAAGAAGAAGACGCGTCACGCGCCGGCTGCTGAGGACGCGCTCAGGACAGTTCGGACATTGCGGTGAATCAGAGGTAAAAAACGATATAAATACTGTTCAGTTTCTTGCACAGACCGATCGTTTCGTGTCTTTACACATCAATATATCGTCACGAGCCGCAAGGTTTAATTTGGTTTTGTTTGTGTATGTTTTTTTACTCTCAAAGCCGTGATTCTCATTCACCTCCATTATAAGACTGATAGACTGCAACGGTTTGAGTTAAAAATCTTCGTTTGTGTTCTACTGAAGAAACAAAGTCACTTACATCTTGGATGCCCTGGGGGTAAGCAGATAAACAACATTTTTTTCATTTTTGGGTGAACTATCCCTTTAAACTAGTCTTGAGCCAGTTTTATACAGTGCATTCAAAAAGAAAAAAAATTCAGACCTATTCTTTTTATCACATGTTGCAGCCTTGTGCTGAAATGCTTTGATGCATTGATTTTTTTTAACACCAATCTACAGTCCATACACTATTATGACAAAGCAAAAACAAACAAAAACAGTTGTTAGACCTTATGTAGTTAGGCCTTTCCCTTTCCCTTTTTTTTTTCTTTCTTTTTTCTTTTACATTTTGTTTATTTTGAGCATTCATAGGTATACAAACATATAACATTCATTTACATATAGTACTCAATGCAATCATAAAGTATCTTGACAATATAAAGACAAGGGGCCTGTACCATGAAGCAGTTTAAGCTGGCTAGCCAGGTAAGTTTCAGTTTAGTTTGTGCCAACTCTGGGTTTTAGGTACCATGGAAATTTTTTAGCGGTGTTCATCACCATAGTAACTTACGTTCCACAGCTAACCTGCTCCAAGGCAGGTTATGTTTTCGTTTAGAGATCTCAAACTGAAATTTGACCAATCAGCTTCAAGCAAAGTGACATCTCTGACGCAATAAAGCCACTCCCCCAGTTTCTCTTGCTCCAAATTAAAGGACACTAGATAGTAAAACATTTTTAAAGATAAAATCATCTGACATTTAGAGATAATTATTTATTATATTTATTTTATATGATTTATATAATTATTATACCCTTAATCCATTACACAAGCCAGTTTATTTTATTAGCAATTATTAAAGGGGTCCTATTATGCGTTTTCACTTTTTCAACTTTAGTTAGTCTGTAATGTTGCTGTTTGAGCATAAAAAAGATCTGCAAAGTTACAAAGTTCAAAGTCCAATTCAAAAGGAGATATTTTATTTAACAGAAATCACTACCTCAAAAACAAAATCAAGACTTTGTAAAAGAGCATAATAGGACCCCTTTAAGCTTTTATGTTCAATTCATATAAATATATAGATAATATGCAATATAAATACGTTTTAGAATCAATAGCTTTAAACATGACTACATATGATCTTAGATTTTTAAATGTTTTTATAAATATTATCAACTCTATAAACTAACTTGACAACTTTTACTTGCACTGATGTGGCAAGATGTTTTCTTTAAGTTTTCCTCTTTCATGCATAGATCGTTTCATCTTGCTGTGTAAATGTGTTTAAATTCTTCATATTGTTCAATCTTTTAATCTTTGGTAGTAAATCAAAGCCTGATTTGACAGAGAAAGTTGATGATCAGCTTCATGGTACCAACAAAGCCGGGTTGGACTGGTTTGGTTTTGTCAACTAAAACAAATCCTTTAACCTGAGTTTGTTCAGCTACCATCATGATACAAGCCCAAGAACAATTGCCTAATGTGCTTTTTCTTTTACAAAATTAAAAAGGGGGAATAAAAAATAAATATTTAAAAATTAATAATAATAAATAAGTTAAAATGAAGGTAGAAATAAGGACTATGTTCATCCAGGGAGAGAACGTGTGGCCTAATTTAATTTCATCCAAAATAAACTCAAACAACTTTCATTAAAGTCATTATTCTATATATTAATTTCCTAATATTTAAAAAGATCATACCTTATTTCTTACACAAATTCAACCAATTTCCTCCATTTTTTCCAGGATCCTTCTTTAAATTAACAGAAAAGGTGGTGTTTTCCATCATACAAATCTCTATGGTCACAACTAATTATCTAATTTTGGTCTTTCTTGTTTTAACCATTTACGTGTAATTGCCTTCCTACTGGCTGCCAAAAGCACACCCAACAGATATTTATCTACTGCTACTGTACTTTATCTGGACGTAAACAACCAAAATAAAATAAAAAGCTTTCTAGAGGTAATGTCACGGGTTGCTGGGGAAGAAGCTCGAAGGAGCACAAAGTAGTGATGTTCGGTTCTTGAATGAATCGTTCTTTTGAGCCAGTTCTCAGGAAGTAACCAGTCAAGCCGGTTCACAAATCGAACTGAATCTAACTTTAGTTCCGGGTTGATGACGCAGGACGCACAGCCGAAGTAACACGTCCAACTCAAAAAGAACCGAATGAGCCGGTTCAACCAACGGTTGAAGTTTGCCGAGGATTACCGAGGACTCAACAAGAACCTTATGAGCCGTGGCGAAGTTTGCAGAGGATTACTGAAGATTCTGATGAGTGAGTTGATGATACTGTGCAAGCCTGAGGCGCGTACTGGAAATATGCTTATGACTGTTAT
>NW_015627738.1:67873-69389 GCF_001515625.1 Sinocyclocheilus rhinocerous
TTCACTGTTTTTTGATCCTGACACAAAATGACCAGCTAACATTAACTGACTAATCATATCAGCAGCACATGTGAAAGTGTGAATTAGTGATGTTCGGTTCTTGAACGAATCGTTCTTTTGAGCCAGTTCTCAGCAAGTAACCGGTCGAGCCGGTTCACAAATCGAACTGAATCTAACTTTAGTTCCGGGTTGATGACGCAGGACGCACAGCCGAAGTAACACGTCCAACTCAAAAAGAACCGAATGAGCCGGTTCAACCAACGGTTGAAGTTTGCCGAGGATTACCGAGGACTCAACAAGAACCTTATGAGCCGTGGCGAAGTTTGCAGAGGATTACTGAAGATTCTGATGAGTGAGTTGATGATACTGTGCAAGCCTGAGGCGCGTTCTGTAAATATGCTTATGACTGTTATTAATTTTCATTTTATTAAAACCTGCAAATACCTTTCTGTCTGGTGATGTAAATAAATTTTACAATAGTTTATTGTCCATGCAAATTATGTTTAAAGTTGCTTAAGCGAAATCAAGGAGTTTATAAGACTTGTTTATTCATTCTTTATACTGTAGACATGTAGAACACATCCGCGTTTGTGCATCAATGTCTGCAATGTGTGCTGTAGGTGTGAAACTTTTAGGAATCTTTTCCAAGTTGTAGGCTAGTCAATATTGTTCAGTCAGTCGTATCTGACATAAAGGATCCGCGAATGAAACTGTGACCACAAACACCATTAAGTTAAGTGAATTATATGGTAATAATCAGCTATATGCTTTCACACAAATAACTTTATTTTCTGAATGTTTCAATGTGTTGACACAAATGACTTATTTGAATTTTTCATTGATACATCATTGCATTGAGTTGTTAGAAAAGAAATGCGTAGAGACGTTATTGCTTGATGACGTCAGGAACCGATGAATCGGCTTTTTGAACCGGTTCAATGAGCCGATCTGTCCGAAAAGAACCGGTTCGCGGAAATGAATCAGACTTTACATCACTAGCACAAAGCAGGCAGATAGTCAAAACGAACAGAGTCTTTAATAAATCCACATGGGAAAACACAACCTCTTAACATGATGTAGACAGGACAAAGAAACTGAGGAAAGGCAGGGCTATAAGTACTAAACCAAACGAGGGACTAATGAGCAAATCAACAAGACACAGGTGAACTGAAACTGGACAGGAAGACAGTTCACAAACAGATTCATAGGTTGATATGGGATAGGCTGACAGTTCAAAATTGGGTGTATTAACTGAAACTGGACTGGTAGACATTTCAGTGACTGAAACTGGACAAGAAGACAGTTCACAAACAGGCTCACTGACAAACTGGACAGGAAGACAGTTCACAAACAGATTCATGGGTTGATATGTGATAGGCTGACAGTTCAAAATTGGGTGTATTAACTGAAACTGGACTGGTAGACATTTCAGTGACTGAAACTGGACAAGAAGACAGTTCACAAACAGGCTCACTGACTGAAACTGGACAGGAAGACAGTTCACAAACAGATTCAT
>NW_015627738.1:69464-72787 GCF_001515625.1 Sinocyclocheilus rhinocerous
GGGACAAAACATGAATGTCGCGGGCGGGAGCGGGACCAGATAAGATATATTTTTGCGGGAGCGGGCGGGCGCGGGACAGAATCTTGCGGGAACGGGCGGGAGCGGGACTGAAAAATCCGTCCCGCGCAGGTCTCTACTTGAGAGCTCAAATGAGTGTGTGAATCCAGTGCAGTATGTTTATCTCACCACCAGAGGCCTCTGTCACCCCTTATTGAATTTTATTTATGTATTTATTTATTTATTCTGAAGTGGACACAAATATGAGATGCAATTCAGTGTTCATCCAATCACTGTTTGTTTGTATTTTTTTAAGTATTGTTACAGTATTCTTATTGTTGTGATTATGAGAACCAGTCTGTTCAGTTTATAAATATACGAGTCCTTTGTAAACTCAAATAGACATATTTCTACAAATAAAGGCTTTATGTTTGAAAGCCTGTCTATGTCTCTATCATCTGTTTATTGAAATGGATTAAGTGCTTCATTGTGTGTTAACACTGCAGTCCTGAGCACCGATATTTGTAAGCAGGCACGTGCACAGGTAGGGCTCAACCTGTGCAGAGCACATGCCCTTTTTGCCCTTACACTCCGAAGTGCCCTTTTTTTGGTGATGGTGTTTTTTTTCCCCTTCAATAAATCAATGATATTGGTCACCCTTTACATCTGTGTCTGCTTTACAAATATTTAGCTAATGAAAGGTATTAAAAAGAGCTTGTGACTAAATCTTGTTGGATCCGCTCAAACTGTCAGTAAACCTCATAACTCCACCCCCTCTATCTTGACTGAATGAACTGAAGTTCCACAGCAGCTGAACTAGGTCTGCAAGGGTAAATAAAGATCTTGTTGTTTGAATAAGTACAGCGTTTTCTTTACGCAAGAAACACTATGTCTATAAAGGCTCATAATTTATGTAGGCCTATTTGAAACTGAGCGTGGCGCCCATATAGCTACAACAAACACCTGGTGATGAAAACGTAACGCCGCCGTTTTAATGACGGACGAAATGCACATTTGCACACATTCATATTTATACTGCCATTAGGGACTGCCAGTGAATGGCTGTTGCATGCATAAAATGCAACTTTTACATGATCAATATTATCTTTCAACGTTCAATTTAAATAATTGTAATTGCACAAACTATGTAGGCTACAATTGCAATTTGTTTACTGTGAAATAACTCAAACATTTATGTTTTTTTCTGTCCTCTGATAAGCATTGTTCAGGGCTGCCATTCCCAAAAGCTTTAATGCTTTTTTATGATACTTTTGGGAAACGCAGCCCTGTTTGAATGCACTGTCAGCAGTGAGTGAATGCTCTCTGTGATTGATTGGTTCTGTCTTGCAACATTTGCGTGTATTCAGATGAGCAGGAAACTAGTTCTATCCTACACAATTACTCGCTAACAAAGGTTATTCGTCCAATTCAATGCATATTGTACGCATTATTATTAGTATTGTTGTTAAATAAACAAAACCACTGGTAAATAAAATGCACCTTAGTATCGATATTTTTGTTTGAGTATCGATACTTTCGATACTCGCGTCAGTATCGATATATCGATACTTTGTATCGATACGCCCATCCCTACCCAACACTACTCATAACTCCACCCCCTCTATCTTGCCTGAGTGAACTGAAGTTCCACAGCAGCTGAACTAGGTCTGCAAGGGTAAATAAAGATCTTGTTGTTTGAATAAGTACAGCGTTTTCTTTACGCAAGAAACACTATGTCTATAAATTTGACACAAAGCGACTGAGCGATCCTCGTCACCTAGGTAAAATATATTTCTAAGAAATTTATGATTGCTGATGCACTCAATTTATTAACATTTAATCATATAATATGGTCGCATGGCTAATTCATGTTTACGCTGTAAATATGCATGTATTCTAGCTAGCTATTTTTTTTATCTAGTATTCTATACTCTCTGCTCGTCTTCAAATGTATAAACGTAGTAAAACATGGTTTTACTACAGTAATGTTGTTGTAACCAAAAAAAAACTTTACAGAATCAAATCACTGTGAAATTTTTATATTTTATCATGCATAATGTAATACATTATATATATTACATAGCTAAAAAAATATTTTTCTTCAAACGTAATTTTATTGAACTTTATGTGTTATATATATATATATATTATATATATCTTGGATAAGAAAAAATTAGTAGTACAAAAATAAAACAACGCCAATATTACAAAATATAACAAATATAACAGTATAAATCACTCGTTTTTCTAAAGAAACATTGTCCAACAGCGACAGCAGCAGGTAAAGTTACAGCGGGAGTCCGAGTCTCTCTCGCCTCCCCTGAGCCCATTGAGTTTTAACAGACCAACTAAAGCGTGCAGTGGGGGGGTAATTGAGAATGAATGGGGGGAAATCACGTGAGAGGAGGCAATGCCTCCATCACGATATGATTGGATATGACTGGTTATGTTCGGCTGTGATTGGTTCATGCGATAAATCCCGCCTCTTGTGTTCATGCGCGTTCTACGTTCGCGAATCAGTCTGAATGAACAATATAATGGCATTAATGGGAAGACTCATTTAAAAAAGTAAGTAAACAACTCACACACTTAGATGTAACCACTTTGTTACGTCAAAATAAGACTTGAAATGGTCTGAAAACATGATCTGTGGGAGTTTTTAGTGAGTAAATCAGCTTGTTGAAATTTAAAGTAAATTTCTGTGTCTGTGACCAATATTTACTGAGCTTTGATGACTGATGAACCGAATAATTCAAAAATAGTTAAAAGTTAACTATTAAAAAGAATAGCTGAACATAAATTCACAAATAAAATATTTTGTTTAAATTGTCACTGCCTTGAGTTATTATTTTGGAATAAATGTAAAATGCTTAAAAACTTGATGATATTCATACTTGGCTTTAATAAACAGAATATTGATTGCATTGTTAATGTAAAAATATAAAAAAGAATTCTATTTGTTGTTGTTGTTTTCTGGTGGTGTAAGTAATGTTTATTTAACCAAGAACATGTGACTGAGACAGGAATTTAAAGATTAGCAAAAGATAACACAAGTGAACACAACATGCAGTTTTTAAATGAAGGTTTTTATTATTAAGGGAAAACAAAATCCAAAACTACATGGCCCCGTGTGAAAAAGTGTTTGCCCCCTAAACTTAATAACTGGTTGGGCCACCCTTAGCAGCAACAACTGCAATCAAGCGTTTGCGATAACTTGCAATGAGTCTGTTACAGCGCTGTGGAGGAATTTTGGTCCACTCATCTATGCAGAATTGTTGTAATTCAGCCACATTGGAGGGTTTTCGAGCATGAACCGCCTTTTTAAG
>NW_015627738.1:75336-75593 GCF_001515625.1 Sinocyclocheilus rhinocerous
TTAATTGTGTGTATATATATATATATCTTCAAAATATTGGATAAGAAAAAATTAGTAGTACAAAAATAAAACAACGCCAATATTACAAAATATAACATTAAAAAGTGTATAAATCACTCGTTTTTCTAAAGAAACATTATGATTGGTTCATGCGATAAATCCCACCTATTGTGTTCATGTGCGTTCTACGTTCGCGAATCAGTCTGAATGAACAATATAATGGCATTAATGGGAAGACTCATTTAAAAAAGTAAGTA
>NW_015627738.1:75965-91080 GCF_001515625.1 Sinocyclocheilus rhinocerous
GAGTACACAAGAGCAATTCACAAACACAGGACCCTACAAATAATAATGACAACTACCCAGGAGGCCCATTGTTATAGCCTACTTTACATCTAGAAGGCCAGATATCCTTTGCACTTTATAATGCCAAGCTATCATACCATGTCATTTTTCCAGGCCAAGTCTATTAGTCCTGACTTCCACCTTTGAGATTTAGAAATTAAGCAGTCTTTAGAATCCATATCATATGTCATTATAATAGTGTATAACATATAGACCTATAGACCTAAGAAACCCTATATATATATATATATATATTTTATGGTTGTTATTAATAGTGAATAAATCTAAAGCTTTTGAGACTATTATTTTGTGTTATTTCATTTGTCATTAAGGGGGGGGGGGCCCTTTTTCAGTTTCAGCACATGCCCCTCAAAAGGTCTGTGCACGGCCCTGTTTGTAAGCTAGAGAACCCTTAAAAATACTTGCAGGAGAAGCTATGGGCAGTTTGAACATTACTATGATATTACTGCTGTAATGGCGTTTAAATCTTCGAAATGGGCCAATCTTTCTCGTTCACTTTCATGCACCGATTTGTTCACTAAAATCTCTCACTTTAAAGTGCTCTCAAAAAGTGAGTAAAAAGGATGTAGGTTTGATTTTTACATTGGTGGGGAAGTAATGGCAGACAACGGACATTTGTTTGATCAAAATTATTGCTAGGGACAATTTATTAGCCGCTGATTTTGCTAAGGACATGTCATAGTGTCCCTACTAAACACTAGGCCTATGCTCCTTGAAAATCATAACAAGCGATGAAGAGGTCAAACAACAGATTAATGAGTTCATCTAAATTTTCACAAAAAGCTTATGGATGTAATTATTAATATAAGTGAGACACTGAAGTGAGATGATGTTTTTGTCACTCTTCTGAGGAAGACTCATTCACTTGTTTGGCAATGTGCCCACAAAGAGAAATTTTGGACAGATTTTTTCTTCTGCACGTGCATATCATCTCCAGGAGATGTCAGTCATGTATTAAAGGTGAAACAGACGCTGCCGAATAGAATTTAATATGCACTTAAATTGACTGTAAATTAACACTGAAGATTAAGAATGTGCAGATGTTCTGTCAAATGCATGCGATGAACATATAAACATAAACGAATTACTTGTTCTAGTAAAAAATCATGAATGGTTGTTTTTCCTTTGCTATAGTCTGTTTCTAACATTTGAGTAGATATGTTATTTCAGTACTTGTAATGTACTGTTTTAAAACCACATACTTATTTTATACATCTGTTTCCCCCTAGTTTAAACTAGGCATTAGACAGTTCCGCGGCGTGATTGTAATATAATATAATATAATATATAATATAATATAATATAATATTCACACAAACACACACACACACACACGATTATAAGTACATATACAAGACATATAAGAATACATATCAATATATTGAACAGTGCATAGCTTATGTTTATTATTTTTTTACATTAAATTGATGAGCTTGCATCAGTGTTATTTTAATATTATTATAGTTTTATTAATATTTTGAATTGTTTTCATTTTTATACATTCTATTTTTATATATTCTTAACTTTAAAGTTTCAGTAATTTTGATGTGTGTTTTGTCATTTATATGTATTTTATATATAAAATAAAATAACTACAACTAACACTGAAATAAAAATGAATACACAATGGATATTTATATATATTAATGAAATGAATACAAAATGGAAACACACACACACACACACACACTTTGTACTTTTGCTTTGGTTGAGGTTTTTTATATTTTTTTTAGTTAAAGTAAATTTTATTTCGAGTAACGAATTTTTATTGTTTTAATTTTAGTCAAATATAATATCGCTGACTTGCATGCATTAAACACTGAACCTGGACTATTAAGCTTTTCATCTGTAAAGACTTGTTGAAACTTGATGCACCTGCATCTTCTCTCTCTCTCTCTCTCTCTCTCTCGACAGGTGGCGCTGTGTGTTTAGTAATAATAGAGTTAAAGGGGCGGAGCAGAAGGACTGTTACACACACACACGCACGCACCGCAGGCCGTCAGAACGCGCTGACTCTCCAAACACACACACACACACACACACACACACACACACTCTCTCTCTCTCTCTCGCTGAAGAGCCCAGCATCTATGGCATAAGCATCATCCTCCTCCTCATCTTCCCATCAGCGCGTGCATGAGCGCTCAGCATCATCACTGACAGCAAGCAGCGCAAGGGATTCTCACACAATGAAAGAAACGCGCGCAGCTTCATCTGAAGGTAAGAGCTGGAGTTCAGATCAGCATCAGACTGCTTTACAAACTAGCGCTGCTGGAATTAACCAGTGGTACAGCACTGTGATTCTGCATGTGTGTTTCATGAGGGGAGACTAATGGACCAGCAGCAAAGGCGGCTTGATTTCCTCTCTAGACTCTACAGATTGTATAATACAGGTGTTCTGATCCAGAGCTGATCTATAGCAGCATGTTTAGGCAGGACATTAGTGTTGCGCTGCTTCTGTCCTCCTAAATTTAGGAAAAGAGTCACTGGAAACGCCAGTTTTCACTTTCTAAACAGTTACAGGTGTGCAACCATCAACACTGCTTTCAGAAATGTTGCAATCAATATTTGACTCCCATATGCTATTTTCATGTTGCTATACAGTTTGTTGTTACTGTTGGTTAAATGACAGTTATTGTCTTTTTTATTATTAGTATTAAGTTTGTAATGTTGCATGTGGTAACTAAATCCATTTATTAAACACTTTAGTCATGAGCAGATGGTTTTGATGCATGTTTTGCAATATCACAGTTGATGATTTTTGGTTAATTGAGATTATAATGTTTGGTTAATAGACCTATATTTTGTTTTTAATCTTTATTCGTTCAAGTTTTTTGTTCACAAAGTACCTTACATGAGTAGGTAGAAGATTGACAGATATTACGGGGAACAATGCGATATAGATGTCTGTGTCAAACATTTTATTGTGTAATTTGTATATTTGTACATTTGACTGCTTAATTTGTAGTTGCTTTGGATAAAAAGTATCTGATAAATACATAAACGTAGAGCCACAAGTGCACAACACATACCGTGATGTACAACAGTATAGGTCAGAAATTAATAGCAATTTTAATAAAATTATAATGCATAAAACAAAAGTAGAAATATAATGCATTTAATTTCACCTCAAAGCTAACATAAAGAATACTTTTTCACTGTGTTGTGATCTGTGTTGGTTTGAGGAGGATGGAGTCTCGCTCCTCTCACGATCTGTTTGTGATTTGTTGTATTTGTGTAGGGTCGCCGTGATTTTGCCAAGTAAGACATGTTTTGTTGATCCTGGATCAACATAACTGTCCAAAAATATAGACTAAACCCAATCCCTACCCCTAAACCTAACCCTACCCATAATTTATTCCTAAAATCAGTGTGAAATGATAGCTGATTAACAAGGGTGTAGAAGCACCTAACCCTGATCGTAAGCCTAAAACAAATATTTCCTGAAAAGTTATCCCTCAATTCTGATTGGTTAATTGGAATGCTGTTCCAGGATCAACAAGGATGTTGATCCAGGAACATGTTGTACTTGGTGAAATCACGCTCACCATTTGTGTAGATATACAGACCCATAGAGTTGATTTGAACTGCTGGCAAAATGATGGGAATTGCTGGAGAAGTCCATATTAAACATTTTATTCTGTTATTGGAAACTAAATGTAGTCAGTAGATGGTTGACTTCTGCCCTGAGGTGTTACGGTATCATATACTTTTAATTTTTTAATACATTGGCTTAAACGTGTTTCTTTCTTGTCAAAGAGTTTGATTGACACCTTTAAATGAGGAGTGATTAGGCTGTTTGGCATTGAACTGCTGTAGATGCATGTCATTATTTAAACGTGATCGATGTTGATTTGAAGAAGATGGGAGTCTCAGCGTTTCTGTCTGTTAAATCAAGCTGCTTTCTTCCCTCACAAGCAATCAAGACAATAGTAATTGTGTGTAGCAGTGCTGATCTGATTCATTGTGTTGAAATCTATTAATTGATTTGTTCAGATGATAAGCTCTGATTTACCTGGTTAGTCCATGTCTGTCAGGTGCTGTGATTAATTATTGCTGCTGTAGACTCACAGTTCAGTGACTGTTCAGATGAATATAATGCTGCTGATTGACAAACTCGTGACCTTTGTGGCCATCAGGTCACGCAGGTCAGTTTATGTCTCATTTGTCTAACGCTGTCAATCTCTTCTAAAATTTTGAGTCAAAAGTCTAATTACACAGATGAGTTTGATGAAACGTATGCTTATATCTGCAGCCTAATGCTTTCAAGAGCAAATTTACATTTTCAACAATGAGCTTACATATTTAGAGGTTTGTAAAATCACACAGATGGTTAAAATTGCTGCCAGACCTTCAGCTTTGTGGTGACTAGACGGGCAGAAGACTGAGACTAATTAAATGGAGATCTGTCTTGGAAAGGACATTAATTGAGCACTGTAGTCATGTTGACTCTGGTCTTTAGGTCTTTAGGCTTCAGTAAGTGTTGGAGATCTTTAGATCCAGCCCAGATTTCACACAGAACGCAGAACAGAACTTCTGCAGAGATGCAGCACATGAACGAGCGACTTTACACTCATCTGAAGCACTCGTCTGTGTTTGAACGGAGTTCAGAAGAGACGAGTGATTCTAACGAAACCTGTTTGAGGCATATTTCACAACAAAATCACAAAAATGCATTCAACAAAGCCTGTTTTTAGGACATTATGATTTGTTGCATCTTGACATTTTCATTGCAATTAATGACAATGCAATTTATATATATGACCCTGGAGTAGGGTTGTGATGGTGAGGAAATTTTCCCACCGGTTAATCGCGTTTTACTTTCACTTTCAAATGAGGGGCTATTCAGCGTTGATTCAATTCAAGCAACAACAACGTCAAGCTCAGAATTTTTTTTAACAAAATGAATAAAAATACACCATATAGGCCTATGGCTAATAAAATAACAAATTACTTAGGCTACACAAAGTTTAAATAGGTATATAAAACTGAAAATCAGCAAACACTGTGAAAATCATTAGGATATTAAGTAAAGATCATGTTCTATGAAGATATTTTGTAAATTTCCTACCGTAAATATATCAAAATGCAATTTTTGTTTAGTAATATGCATTGCTAAGGACTTCATTTGGACAACTTTAAAGGCGATTTTCTGAATATTTAGATTTTTTGCACCCTCATATTACAGATTTTCAAATAGGCTAGTTGTACAGTATCTCGGCCAAATATTGTCCTATCCTAACAAACCGTACATCAATAGAAAGCTTATTTGTTCAGCTTTCAGATGATGTATAAATCTCAATTTAAAAAAATTGACCCTTATGACTGGTTTTGGTGGTCCAGGGTCATATATAATTTTTTATTTATAATTTATAACATGTACATTTTGGTGGTAGTTGTGGGGGTCATATAAAAATTTTATTTTTCTTTTGTTTTGATGTTTTTCAGTAATGGCTTCTTTCATAAAGGTTTCATGTCTTTCTACGCACTGTTATTCTTCTGTGTTAATAACAGTTGATGCTGCTGCTCTGGAAATCATTTATGGCTACAGAACTGATTTATTGTCTTTGAGAGGTCGTTAAAAACAGGTTCATGCTGACTTGACATTGAAAACCATGTTAAGTGTCCCTGTGTCCTCTGAGCAGCGCTCTAAAATAATCTGATTAATGACTTATTCATGATGGACGTTTCTCATTTCTTTAACAGGTGGCGTGTGATTTAGAGGAGAAAAGCACACGACTGTCCTATATGATGTGCATCGATCAGAGACGCTGTGTGGTGAGTAGTTTTGAAATTGAGCAAGACATTTGTCCTGTATCAGTGCTTTAGTGATTTAATGTTGAAGATTATTATGATTAGAAATCAAACAGAGACAGCAGTTGAATTTATTTTTTGCAGATGTTGTCCACACAGTTTAAGTTGTATTAAACCCGGAACATTCCTTGAATATGTTGTGGATGTGGTTTGTGCTCTCGAGGCCTTTATGAAGATGATGGATGTGGTTCTTTGAGGATGGTGTTGTGGCTGAGATCTCACGCTGGGATCCCCGCTGTGTGACGGTCTCAGAGGAGCCTGTTCTTTTGCCTCTTACATCCAGACAACTTAATTGGCGCATGTCAGGATTTATAGATGGAGATTAAAGGGAAAACCCAAGTTGCATTGCATGGAAAAGCGTGAGATCTGCAATGTCAGCAGCGAATCGGATTCGGAAAATTTGTTTGTCACTACAACATTATGAATTCTAATACAATATTAATGCATGTTTATCACGGTGTGAGTAATTTTGTATTGTTAGTGGAGTCTCAGTATAGTTATTTTTTGTTGGAAATCGAATGAATAAGTAGTTAATGTATCAAATAACCACATAAGACCCTAATTTGCATAATCCAGTGGCTGATTTACTTTGCAAGTGTTTATTCTAATTGGGAAAAGGCTCATTGGAAATATGTGCATGTGACGACATTTCTGCTAAATGATATTGCATTGCTTCTTGCATGTTTTGAGACCCAGATGTCAAATGAGCGGTGCTAAAAGCATGTTCAGTTTTATCTGAAACAGATGAACAGTATCTGCTGAAATAACAATGCAATTTCATTTTGCTTCAAGTCTTTGTGCTCTTTTTTTTTTGTGACTTTAAATGCTCAACATTGCAATTGCAATGCTGTACCAGGTGAGCTTACAAGCAAGTTTTCTAGGCCTATGTCAGAACAGCCAAACATCTAGAGCTAGTTATGTGATGCAAACATCAAAATGTATTAGTTCACAAATCATGCACTATGAAAAAAGCATTTTGAGGTCATAACTAGTGGTCGCCAATGCCGATATATCGGCCGATATTTGGCATTTTTCAAATATCGGCATTGGCCGATGCGTTCGTGGCGGGACTTTTATTTTGACGGCGCTGAGAATGGCAGCGCCTGAGCACACAGTGTTCACATTCTCCCTCTTGTTCGCTGTTGTTCTGTCTAATATGGATAGATGTCTAATGTGTCATCTAAAGTATAAGTATGTTTATTTAACATAATAATTTTTTAATCCATTTTCAAATGATTTAAAATTTCTTAAATATCAATTAAAATAAATCAAATTATATCTGCTTTATATCGGCCATCGGCCACCCTGGTTTCCAAGATAGCGGCATCGGCTGTCAAAAAAACCAATATCGGTCGACCACTAGTCATAACATAGTATTATGCATGAAAATAACTCTTTATTAATAAATATTCTGCCACTGTAATTATAATTTTTGTGAAAAAGAATAAAAGCTATTGGTGTTTTACTGCTACTAGAGTTTATATCAGCAGGAAACTGTAGTGAATTGTAATTATAGGTATGTTTTTGCAGTTATTCAAAATGTAGATGACAGCACATTTTTCCAATAAGCAAATGTTGCTCAATTCTCAGTTGATTGTTTGAGCCTTTATGAGATTTGAACCCAGGATCCTTGAGTTACCAGGCCAAGGTTATGAATCACTGTGCTAAAAACACTTAATTCATATGCTAATTATGATACTATCGCAAATTAATTAGGTGTTAATGGTAAAATTAATTCATATTGATATCCAGTTTCTATTTCATGTCTTCTCTATTATGAGGGGCGGCATCGGCTGTCAAAAAAACCAATATCGGTCGACCACTAGTCATAACATAGTATTATGCATGAAAATAACTCTTTATTAATAAATATTCTGCCACTGTAATTATACTTTTTGTGAAAAAGAATAAAAGCTATTGGTGTTTTACTGCTACTAGAGTTTATATCAGCAGGAAACTGTAGTGAATTGTAATTATAGGTATGTTTTTGCAGTTATTCAAAATGTAGATGACAGCACATTTTTCCAATAAGCAAATGTTGCTCAATTCTCAGTTGATTGTTTGAGCCTTTATGAGATTTGAACCCAGGATCCTTGAGTTACCAGGCCAAGGTTATGAATCACTGTGCTAAAAACACTTCATTCATATGCTAATTATGATACTATCGCAAATTAATTAGGTGTTAATGGTAAAATTAATTCATATTGATATCCAGTTTCTATTTCATGTCTTCTCTATTATGAGGGTTCTTACATCATCTAGGTTTTGGGGTGATTTGAAACATCTAAAATCAAACCTATTTTTACTTGAATCTTAACATTTCCTGCAATTATCATCTCAGTGGTTTTGTTGAGAACTGGGTTTGATTATCTAATGTCTTTATCAATATTCAGTTGTTTCAGTTTTTAAAGAGCTTGTACGTTGATTGAGGTTTAACAGAGGAAATCTCCTGTTTAACCTCCAGTAACCTCGTTCATCTCCTGAGATGGCCAGTATTTTTTGAAATGCTAAAATCACACCAGCATGCAAGCTGTTCTTTTACACTCAGAAAATACGAATCACCATGAAGTGGATGTTTTTTTTTTTTTTTCAGATTAGACGGGGCCCAATCCAGCTCCTGGAAATCTTTCCCGCTGAGTTGCAGGCCTCCAAAAAATCTGCCTGTAATTTTCAGGCAAACCTGCGGAGCTTGATTATCTGGTTCTGCTGTTTCATTGGAATTGAAACTGAACGATGAAAGAACATGATGCTGCCTTAAAGTCAATGCAGAATTGTTGTATTTGTGTAAAGTGAACAGCACCACAAAGTAAAACAGTCATTAATATATTAGATAATACATTATTATGGTCATAGATGTTTCAGTTTGCTTCAGAATTGGGAAAAATAAGCGATTTTACAAGGGAACAAAAAGTTATATTTGCATGTAATCTAGTAGCCCTGCTGAAAAATAGCTTAAACTAACCTAAAGTGATCGTCTGGTCTCCCAGACTGGCCAAACGGGTCTGTTTTGCTGGATTTAGATGGGGTTAGACCAGCTAAACATCAGCTTGACCAGCATAAACCACCTTAGACTGGTTTATTATTATCATTTTTTTCCCCTAAGTAGTCATCTTTGAGAACGAGGAATGTTTTTTCTATCAGAAAACAAAGGCCACGTTTGTCTCAAAGAGTTTATACGTGGGTTTCCATCCGTTCTAGGTCAGTATCTCAGATGCTTGTCTATTATAGTGTATGTAATCAGTGTGAATAAAGTAACATTTGCACCCTGTTCACTTTAAGGAGCTGCCGGCTAAAGGTTAATTGCTTTTGCTAATGTTATTGAAGCACCCTTCTAGAACTGGGTCGTGTGCGCTCCTTACAAGATGGCCTTTGTGGAAAGAGCGGTGTCTAACTTTATTCCTCAGAAGATTGAATAGAAAGTACCTCGCTCAAGGTACTGTTTCCTGCATTCGTTGTCGTAGTTTGTGCAGAAATACAAAATTCTGTCATTTGCTCACCATCATGTTGTTCCAAACCGGTTTGAATTTCTTTTTTCTTTGAAAACAAAATGACTCAGTCTGAGGCTTTCAAACTTAAAAGGAAAGAGATGCAAAAGTATCATAGATCTAGTCCGTAATACTTTTACGTGAGAAAACAAAGAAACCAAGTGCACTACTTTTATGACACTTTTGAACTTCTTTGAAAGTATTCCACGAAAGAAAGTACGGTGGCCGAGAAGTGCAAAGCAAATCACAATTCTGAAAACAAAATAACAAATTACAAACGCAAATGCAAGTCTAAAAAACAAAATAACAATTCAGAAAGCACAACAACAATTCAGAAAACATTATAACAAGTCAGAAAACACAATGACAAATCAGACAAACCGGAAGAGGTAGGTATAGTTTGAGACAGCGCCATTGGTTTGGGATTACTTCCCGCCGTCCTGCAGGTTTAGAATGAACAAACGATGACAGAATCATTTTTGATTCATCTATTCCCTTATTTCAAGGCAGACTTTGCACTATTTTGTTTCCAGCATTGTGCTGAACAGACCAGCGTCTTGAACTCATTCAGAGGTTGCTGACAGCGTCTGAACTTCTGTGTGCATGGCTGCAGCGTTGCGTTAAATAGGCCAGTTGTGAATGAAAATCGATGGTGGCGTTGCTCTTTTGTTTACTCATCTGAAAACGAAGGACTTAAGTTTGTTTGCAGAGCCAATTTACTTACAGATCTTGTGCAGCATGCGGATTAATTTAATTTGTCTGAATATTTGGCCACAACAGACCAGACCACTCGGTTTGATGTTTAGCAAGTGAAATAAACAAATGCAGTGATCCACTGATATTCATCTGTTGATGAATCTTTATTTACTTTGTAGATGCATGATGCAGTAAAAAGCCTTTTTCTGGTCTGGTGCATCATGTGAAGAAGGACACACATTTTCAGAAATGCTAGTTTTTTTTTCATCCATCAAAAACATGACTCACATTTGCTAGTGAGTAAACTTCATTTGAAAACAAAGCTTGAATGGTTTGTTTGCTGTGAGTAATTGTGTAAATGTGTTTGTTTGGAAGCAGCATTATGTGACTGTGGATACGGATGCAGCCACTGTAGAGAATATTATAGTTAGATTTATTATTTAACTGTAGACCTTTGCAGTGTACATTTGAAAGGTTAAGCTATATAGGAGCCAGTTTTATTTGATTTGGTCATGTAGCAGTTAAAGATTGTTTAAGTTATTGATATGTAGTCTTATAAAATTCTTTACTTGCATTGATATTCTGACATCAGTGGAAGAAATGAATTAATAAACGAACACCTATGATATATACATCCATTCTTTCCTTTGTTTCATAGTGTTGCCTTAAACATACCTAAAAAAATTTTTTTTCAGAATTGTTTAACTTTAGTAATGCGGTTCATTTTATGCAAAAGGTTTATTTTAATATTGCTTTCATAATGCATGCACTGTAAGACATTTTCAAAGTTGTAAGTAAAGCAAAGATTATTGGAGTAGGTTTTACAAGAAAATACTCTTTCAGTCTACTTCAAAATTTCATGTTTAATTCACCGTCACTTGCCATTTCTTTGTGATTATTTGTGAAATTTACTAGAATTTCTGAGCCATTTATTTCAGTGTGTGGTAGAGGTAAATGATTTATTTTTTTTTTACTATAGAAATATGAGATTAGTTTTATAAACCATTGCCATTAAATGTGCCTAAATGATCTGTATGTTTTACATTTTTTTCACACTTTTGATAATCATGTTCAGATTGTTGGTAGGTTTTGCTCATTAGAGTTCTTGTATGTAAATGGAGGCTCAGATTCTGATGCAGTTGTATGTGTTTATATCACGAAGCACATCTGTGCTCATGGTCACCCATCTGGACGACTGCTTCACATGTGCGAGTCGTGCATATCCAGGTCTGACAGATTCATTGTTCTGTGTGAGAATCTGTGCAGATGCATCCATAACGTTCATGTTATGTTGCAAATGCAACTATGAATATAGTCTTGGCTAAAGAGCACTGTTCGGTCTTGCACAACATGAATGACTTTTGATTCAACGTTTAAGGTCATATTTTAACACCTCTGCCAGGATAAGATGTTTAATTAACTGCAAGTATATTCTCTATTCCAGAAAAGCATTCAATATGTGCTGGTTGTTGGTGGTGAAAGGGTTACAGCGGTGAGCGTGAAGTGCCCCGTCAGTGAACTGGGCTCATAACCTGTCGGTGCGCTGCACTCTGTCTGACCTCTCTGCGAGTCGAGGCTGCTAACCATGCATGAAGCAACATGAATTCCTAATGAAATATTTAAAATGGTTTGGAAAATCGGAAAAAAGTGTTTGGAAGCATTCTCACTCTGACTCTCTGCTTTTGACACTGTGGAATGAGAGATTGTTTTTAAAAGCACTTGTGTTGCTTTGAGGCTGGGTGTTTATAGTAAAAAAATACAAAATAAAAATCTATTTTCCTGCTTTTTGACAATATTCTATGTAACTCAAGGGACCATTGAATGTAAAGCAGGAATTCTCAAACATTTTTGATTATCTGAGCCTTTTTGACTTAAAATATTTACTTTAAGTCCACCTGAGATTTTAAATGAATGTTTTAATAATTAACAACACTTTTGCATGTTTGCGGTTCTTTGATATCGGTTAATGGTCACAAATAAAATATTGAATATTTATTATAAATATTTTTCATATTCACATTTCAGAGTTTTATATTTTTTTATATTTTTTTTTATTTGTATGATTTTATTATTAGCTGTTCACTTATTAAATTAATTAATTAATTATTAAACACCGAATCCCATTTTGGAAAACCCTGATTCAGAAAAACCCTCACTTCAAGTAGATTAAAATATTTTATGCAAGGCATAAATTACAGTAAGTCTAATTAAAGATAATTAAGAGAATGATTGTAAACTAATCTATGACAGTTTATTGGCCAGATAAAATGTGCATTAAAAGCATCACAGTGCTGTTTAATTTATATCGCCAGTGCAATCATCTTTAATGTTTTGTGATTAATAAATATAATTGATTACATTATATATTCATTAATTATATAAATAATTAATTATATTTAAATATAATATTTATATTTAATTATAATAAATATACTTAAATATTGCCCAGCCCTCAAAAGCACACACCTTAAGGTTCAATTTTGAAAGTGTCATTAAAATTGAGCATTAAATTAATAGATTGCATTTTTAAAAATGCAAAATACATTGCATGTTGAAAACTCATCTCCATAAATTCAAATTAGTCCATCTCCAATATTAGCTGAGGAATATTTCCAGTGACATTTATTCTTTGACTGGACTAATATAAAGTCAGCTCGTATTAAAATCACATGAGAATGAGATGTTGGATGCAGTTAGATGGAGGTGAAGGTGTGTTATGGGTGGTTAGATGGGAATGCAGTGAGACAGCTCCGTCCTGTCGTCTCTGGTTTCCACCCGTGGGGTTAAACGCCCGTGGCAGCGCAGCTGGAGGACTGGCATCGTTTCAGTAGATCTTGGAATAGACGTGTGTTTCTGGTCATATAGAGATCTCAGATGTCACTGCAAACTGACGCTACTTTGATGATCGTAAGGTTTTTTAGCAGCATTTTCAGTCTTAAACTAGTTCTGTTCTGGATTGTGTGCTTAAAACTTCTGCCGTCTGCGTTCAGTTGGAATGAATGTTTCCTACATCTTTCAGCATTAAAACCACACCAGACTAATATGAGACTGGTGTGACATTACTCTGTGTGTATGTAATCAAGTCAGACTTAAAAGAAATATGCATGAAGTTAATAAAGAGTGACGTCTCAATTTTGAGTTAAATGTTATTGGGTTTATGGTTTGACTATAAGAGTAGCAATTGAATGAAAAGTGACACTGCCCTGTATTTATGTGATCATGCGTTTATTTAACCTTTTGCAGTATGTGTAAGATATTTAGCACCTAAACAAGATATAATAATGTTACTCATCGCATAACAGACTCTGTTCCTAAAATCTCATGTTTCCTCCTCCAGCATCAGTGAGTGTTTGCACAAGTTTTATGAGTTTCTCTTTCTTGTCAAAGTGACGAAACTGGATCTCAACATCAGAAAGTCACTGTGGTTGAGAAGAACTTAAACTTCAAAAGAAGATGTGCTGAGCATGCTGGGAAACCAAATAGCTTAGAGGGTGTGTAGGATTTTTACTTTACTGCTCTGAATAAACCAAGAGTCCTGCACAGCTATCACAAAACATACAAACAGACGCTGACGCTCGAAGAGTGTCTTTTTAGGCATTAGTTTGTCATGTGGAGTATATGTACAGTACAGCGATTCTTTACAATTGACTTTTTTAAAGGTGTGACCTCAGTGGGATTATTACAATTATTGCATAACCATTATTACATTATTGATCATGTGATCATTTGGGATGGCAGCAATTATTGTGCACTTGAGGATTTAGATTCATTTTATTATCACTTCACCTTTTACAGTCAAGGTTTAATCTGACCACCATAACTGTCACGGTGCGTGCGGGGAGATGAAGTGAGGACTCAATTGCAGGAGAAATGGTTATTTATTTTGATAATAAAAATGAAACAAAAACAAACTCAAACCACCCCGAAGGGCAAAAACAGACAGGCAGGCCTAAAGCTGCACACATGCAGACACGAGCTGGTTTTAGAGGCATATTGGTAAACTGAGAGGTATTCAGACAAAGACCAGCAATCCAGTTTCCACAAAAATATTAAGCAGAGATGTGGTTTCCAACATTTATAATAAGAAGAACTGTTCAAAAAATTAGAATGATTTCTGAAGGATCATGTGACACCTAAGACTGGAGTAATGATGCTGAAAATTCAGCTTTGATCACAGGAATAAATTTGAAATATATTCACATAGAAAAGAGTTATTTTAAATTGTAATAATATTTCACAATATCAGTGTTTTTCCTGGATTTTTAATCAAATAAATGCAGCCTTGGTGAGCAGAAGAGACTTCTTTTAAAACATTAAAACATCTAAATGATTCCAAACTATTGACCAGTAGCTCTGAGATGAATCACAACATAAAACGTCAATTCAATGTAGGGCTGGGCGATATAGCTAAAAAATGTATCAATGATATAATGTTTCATATCGTTCGGTATCGATAATTATTGACATTTTTTTTATAACCTTTTTTAAAACAGAGCAATAGAAAAAAATGTGTAAATTTAACCACTGTATTTTTAATTTGCCCAATTTATTAAGACAAACAACATTTTTTTTGTTTGTTTTAACAGTCAAACACAAAATAAAATGTAAACAAATATCTCCTTTCTTATGTTTTATATGAAGATTAAATAAGTCTTAAGGAAACTTTTGGCTTGTCTCCCGAGGCCACAGAAAGGTGCAATGAGCAAAATAATTAAATTGGCAATGCAAACAACTGTCTATAAAAACGTGCATAACGTCTAAATTTATATATATATATATATCAAATATAATTTTGTAAACTGCATAAACAATTATGAACAAAACAGCATCATGTATTTATGCATTGCTTAATATGCTTAATACTCGCCGATCTCACAGACGGTATTTAAAAACATGACATGCAGTGAAATGAAATAAACCTTATAAACCTTAAGTCGCGTTTTAACTTTGCATGGCTTTCTTTGCATCTCTTGTGTGTGACTCGAGTGCAGCAGTCATATTTGTCCGTCTAGAAAATGCGCTCAATATGCGTTCTGTGTGAATGGCTTGGTTTCGGTTTT
>NW_015627738.1:92460-93275 GCF_001515625.1 Sinocyclocheilus rhinocerous
TATATATATTATTTTTTACATATATATTTATTTTGAAACAAATATCTCCTTTCTTATGTTTTATATGAAGATTAAATAAGTCTTAAGGAAACTTTTGGCTTGTCTCCCGAGGCCACAGAAAGGTGCAATGAGCAAAATAATTAAATTGGCAATGCAAACAACTGTCTATAAAAACGTGCATAACGTCTAAATTTATATATATATATATATCAAATATAATTTTGTAAACTGCATAAACAATTATGAACAAAACAGCATCATGTATTTATGCATTGCTTAATACAGAGCCAAATCGCCGATCTCACAGACGGTATTTAAAAACATGACATGCAGTGAAATGAAATAAACCTTAACAAATTTGCGTCGCGTTTTAACTTTGCATGGCTTTCTTTGCATCTCTTGCATGAGACGCGAGTGCAGCAGTCATATTTGTCCATCTAAAAAATGTGCTGAATTTGCGTTCTGTGTGAATGGCTTGGTTTCAGTTTTAACCTAATCAAGATCTTCTACGCATTGAGCTACTATATTTCTCTAATATTTTGAACGAATATCATAGCAGCGGCGCATCTCGTGGGCTAGACTAACAAAACATTAAAATGCAACAACGTCACTTACATCATCATCATCGCATCTCGTGCGCCGCTGATGACGCTCCCTGACGCACACCTAACATTCGATTGTACCATTTTTGCATTCAAATGCAAATGTTTATTTTAAATTCGACTAATATTCTTTTTATTATTCACAATCTCCTGATCACAGGCAGGCATTACAGCATGTGTTCGTGTTTGTGTGTGCTGTCTGCGTCACTCATA